>NC_090657.1:136709655-136972155 GCF_040937935.1 Hyperolius riggenbachi
TCCTCCAGCTCCTTCTCAGTCAGAGAGAGTGAGTCACATTCAACACTTAGATACATTTATGTAAACAAAATGTATCTATGTCAGCTTCGGATGCGTCTGCAGAAATCTCAAGGAACTTTAAAGCCCTGTGTAACCCTTCCAATGCTGGTCTAGTAAAAAAAAAATGCTGGTTGCATATAATATACTGTAAATAATGTTTTAGAGCAAAGTTGAAATGCAGGGTTATATTCCGCTTTAAGGTGGCCACACACGATACAAGAAAATGATCCGATTTTACATTAATTGGATAAAAACGATCGGATCTCCCGAAAAAATCGAAAAGCTTTTTTTTCATTCGACTGAAAAATCCGATCGGATTTCCCGTTTTTTCCGATTTAGATCGATCTGGAATGCCAGATATTTCTCTTCAATTTCTACTAAAGATTGTATGGTTTGTGTTGGATTGTTAATTTATTAATATACACACCCTAGCAATTTTCTCTGAGTTTCCAATCATTTTTATCATAATTGAGGAAAAAATTGAACATGTGTGTGGTACATTGGTCATATTTTTGAAATGTTACAATCAGTCAGAAAAATTTATTGCAATTCTTAAATTGAACAGATATTTAAAAAATTGTCGCCGCATTCCCGCAGCTGTAAACTATCTAACACCCCCCTAACTCCCCGGGGTGCGATCTGTGCAGCGCTTCCGTGTGAGATCCGTCTATCAGCGCGGATCACCGCCTCTCCCCGCCCCTCTCAGTCTTCCTTCGCTGAGAGGGGCGGGGGAGAGGCGGAGATCCGCCGCTGATAGACGCATGTGAGGCAGAGCTGCAGCTCATAGCCCTGCCTCACACGGAAGCACTTAGGGCAGCAAAATCCACGACCAAGAAAGTCGTGGATTTTGCGGGGGAGAGGGAGGGTGGGTTAGGGGGGTTTTAGATAGTTTACAGCCGCGGGAATGCGGCGATTTAAGTAGGGCTAATGTATTAAACAAGATTGTTTAATAAAAAAAGATTTTTAAGAGGCTTCAGAGTCTCTTTAAAGGCAGCCATACACTGGTCGATGTGCCATCAGATCGACCAGCTGACAGATCCCTATCTGATCGAATCTGATCAGATAGGGATCGTATGGCTGCCTTTACTGCAAACAGATTGTGAATCGATTTCAGCCTGAAACCGATCACAATCTGTTCAGCTGCTCCTGCCGCCTGTCCCCCCCCCCCCCCCGCGCGCGCATACATTACCTGATGCGGGCTCCCGGGCGTCTTCTCCGCATCTTCTCAGCGCTGCACCCGCTCCATCCCGGCGCTTCCTGTGTCACTCCGTGACCAGGAAGTTCAAATAGAGCGCCCTCTATTTGAACTTCCTGGGTCACTGCAGTGACCCAGGAAGCGCCGGGATGGAGCGGGTGCAGCGCTGAGAAGATGCAGAGAAGACGCCCGGGAGCCCGCATCAGGTAATGTATTTTTCATCGGATCGGCCGCCGCTAGCGACGCGCACTTAACCGCGGGCGATCTAGGGTAATTTCCCGCACGGCGCGATCGACGGACCGATCCGATTTCGGGAGGAAATCGGATCGTCGGCGGCGTTTACCGCGAACGATTGGCAGCAGATTCGATCCCAGGATCGAATCTGCTGTCGAAACGGCCGGGAATCGGGCCAGTGTATGGCCACCTTAAATGTTACAATATGTAGTAGAGCTGGTAAACAATTGATAGCCCTTGGTATGCATTTAAGCATATCCACGTATAATTAGTTATTCCCCCTTACCCAGCCTGCCCTTTGTTAACCTTTAGACTGCCGGGTCTTCAGTTTCAATATGCATTACAGCAGCAACTCTGTCAAACGTCGCGCTGTGACCCCTGTAACAAGAAGTCTACGGGTCCTCTCTGCCCATGCGCAGGCAGGATTCTTCCTCTGTCCCTCTCCCCTCTGTCACAGCTTGTTGTGTTGTGTAAGGAGTTTGACAGTGAGTGAGGAGGGGGGAGGCAGGAGAGCAGCAGTGTTTTATTTGACTTGCACAGCAGAAAGGAGGCTGTGGCAGTGCTGTCCTTACTAAGGAGAAATGGAGGACGGCCGACTGGCTGAAGGTGAGCGCTCTCGTTTGTCAGACTGCCAAACAGCCAGTGTGTTATTGTTTTGAGCTGCAGTATGTCGTGTCTCAAGTTGTTGCATATGCTCCTTTGCTGACTGAGACCATTAAATTAAGCAAATTGTCGGGTGCTGTGCGATCATTCCAAATCGAGAGGGAGCTCAGGCATCAAAAAGTCTAGAACCGTTCCTGATAGCGCCCAGTAGCCTTCTTTCTGGGACAGAGTGCCGCCTCCAGACAGTGCCCTATGGGAGGTCACTTCCCCCCCACCCACCAACTTTGATCTGGCTGAAAGTGTTGGGCCAGGCTGTTACTCTCTTTTCCAGAACCTTATGGAGGGGGTTTGTGGCCCAGGGAAAGGAAGTGCTAGGATCTCAAAGGTGTTTATTCAGTATCATGCAATAAGATGCAGTACTGTGTGCACATTTTATCATAGAATAATGCAGCTTCTTGCATGCCTAATTCAGTAAATGTATGTGCTGCCCAGAAAGCTTTCCACATTGTTGACTATGTTACGGTGACCATACGTCCCGCTTTACCCGGGACGCGTCCCGCCTTCGGGGGGCGCTGTCCCAGGCTGCATGAGGTCCCGGGAAACGTCCCGCTTTTAGCAGCGGGACGTCCCGGCCTCGGGACTCTGGCCACCGTACAATGAACTAGCCGCAGCGTCTACTAGACGCTGCGCTAGTTCATTCCCCGCAGCCCCGCTCCAGCCTGCAATGTTCTCCTCCGGCAGGCACAGGCAGGGCAGGGCTACGGGAAGATGGCGTCCGGAGGCGGAGCCCTGTATTGGAGACTATTTGGACGCTATCTTGCCGTAGCCCTGCTCTGCCTGTGAGAGGCTGAGCGGGAGATTGAACATCGTCCAGGCCAGGGGGAGCTGCACCTGAGGCACCAGAGGCCGGCTGCGTGAGGGGACGTCTTCTGCCAGGTGAGTAAATGCCTTTTGTTGCAGGTGAAGTGTTTGGCCGCATTGCGTGTATTTTGTACTGACATGTTTGCCCGCAGTGCGTTTATCTTGTACTGACATGTTTGCCCGCAGTGCGTTTATTTTGTACTGACATGTTTGCCCGCAGTGCGTTTATCTTGTACTGACATGTTTGGCCGCATTGCGTGTATTTTGTACTGACATGTTTGCCCGCAGTGCGTTTATCTTGTACTGACATGTTTGCCCGCAGTGCGTTTATTTTGTACTGACATGTTTGCCCGCAGTGCGTTTATTTTGTACTGACATGTTTGCCCGCAGTGCGTTTATTTTGTACTGACATGTTTGCCCCCATTGCGTTTATTTTATGCTGACATGTTTGCCCGCAGTGCGTTTATCTTGTACTGACATGTTTGCCCGCAGTGCGTTTATCTTGTACTGACATGTTTGCCCGCAGTGCGTTTATCTTGTACTGACATGTTTGCCCGCAGTGCGTTTATTTTGTACTGACATGTTTGCCCGCAGTGCGTTTATTTTGTACTGACATGTTTGCCCGCAGTGCGTTTATTTTGTACTGACATGTTTGCCCCCATTGCGTTTATTTTATGCTGACATGTTTGCCCGCAATGCGATTATTTTGTGCTGAAATGTTGCCCATTGCGTTTATTTTGTGGTGTCTGGGGTAACTGTTGCTGCATTTATTATTTAATGGTCATAGTTGGCTGTGTTTGCTGCTTTGCGGTTATGGCATACTATTAAATAGCATCACACAGTTTCTGCACACCTATGATGTGAATCCACGTTTGACCACATCACGGCGTAAACACTGCTTTCTTATGCCTCGCTGTTGCATCATTCTGTTAGCTCCGCCCATAGAATGTCATGACCACGCCCATTTTTCGCGCGCGCTGCAGACACCAAATTTTTCGGCGCACCCCCTATTTTTCGACGCGGCGCAGCCCCCCCCCCCCAATTCACCCCGTCCCAGGTTGAGCCTACAAAAATCTGGTCACTCCAACTATGTTTATCTCCATAGAAAACCAGTAGAAAAATAACCATGGCTCCTCTCCTTCAAGCTATAAATAACAGTAGGGAGAAACTCCCCGAGTGTTAAAGACCCCCTAACTCTTATCCAGCAGTGGGTATCAGCACCTTGCCAACAACATAACCACACACACACACACACACACACACACACACACACACACACACACACACACACACACACACACACACACACACACACACACACACACACACACACACACACATATATATAACCCTGTCCACTGCTAGAGGGCTTGAGAGCTTTTGGACACCTCCTGGCCCCAGTAATAAGGGGCAAGACTGCAGCCAAACAAATCAAAGTGGCAGATAAAAATTGATGTACCAGAGAAGAGCCCCAAAGACTTATTACCTTAAACTCTGTGTGCATTTACTGATTTACACACTTGTGGGAAAATGTGCAAGGGAGTATATGTAAGGATGTCTCAGGAAACTTCTGTACACATAAAGTGTACTTGTGGCAAAAAAAAACCTACAAAAGTTACAGGCTTGACTTAGTAGAGGGAAGCCTCTGTAAAATCCAGAGGCTTCCCCCATTCCCTAAAAGCTTGCAGTTCCTGCGCAGGGACCCTCTGAAGCCCTTCGACAAGGGCTCGTCGAATAGGTTAGGGGAGCCGCTCTCCTGTCCGGGTAAAAGCACGGCCGCACTGCGTAGGCGCAATAACAGCTTGCATAGTAGCACAGAGCTGCTGGTGCAGAGGCTTTTCCTTTGTAGTACTGCCCATGTGTGGGCCATCATGCTCACACACGGGAAAGGGCTTGGCCAAAAAGAAGAAGAGGGTCCTGGCAAGCAGCGCTAGACTCTACAGAGGTAAGTATCTAACTTTTGTGGGGGGTTTTACGCAGGTTTACTTTCAGCTGGGGCAGTTGTGCATATGTGATTGGTCATCCTAAGTCAGCGAGTGACTGAAAAGCTCCCATGACCTCCAGCATTGAGGGTGATGCATTACAGGAGGAAAAGCCACATCACCCCTCCTTTGAAAGGCACTGTCACCCACTGCCGGTGCACAAAGTGAACTTACCTGTCTTTAGATACTAGGAGACACACCTATAACTATAGTACTGGTCAAATGCTACTGGGATGATGCTCTAAGGATTAGGCCAGATAGATTTACTGAGCCTCAGGACAATTAGATATTTTATTTGTATCTGTGTAATAAACCCTGATTTATTTTGATGTATTTATTGGCACAAATATTTATCCAAATGTTATGTTAGTGTTGATTAATAAAAATGTTAAGCCACACTGTCTGACTTAGTGTGTATTACTTTTGTTCATGTACAAATACTGGGGTGTACCGTGTGTAATGTGACTGCACAGTGAGCTTGTAATGAGTTGCAACCATTATATAGACCAGCGTTGGCGAACCTATGGCACGCATGTCAGACCCGGCACGCGTAGCTGAATCTGCTGGCACGCCAACGCTGCATGAACTGGCTGCAGCGTCTACTAGACACCGCGCCAGTTCATAGCCTGCAGCCCCGTTCCCGCCCGCAGTCTCCCGGGAGGCAGAGCAGGACTACGGGAAGATGGCGTCCGAAACCCTGCACTGGAGACTCTCCAGTACAGGGCTTCGGGCGCCATCTTCCCATAGCCCTGCTCTCTGCCTGTCAGCGCGGGAGATTGGAGGAGGATCGTCCGGGGAGCTGCGCGCCAGAGGCCGGCCGGCAGAGGAGACTTCTGTCCGGTGAGTACATTCCTTTTTTTGCAGGTGAAATGTTGCCCACTGTGTTTATTTTCTGGTGAAATGTGGCCCACTGCGTTTATTTTCTGGTGAAATGTGGCCCACTGCGTTTATTTTCTGGTGAAATGTGGCCCACTGTGTTTATTTTCTGGTGAAATGTGGCCCACTGTGTTTATTTTCCGATGAAATGTGGCCCACTGTGTTTATTTTCTGGTGAAATGTGGCCCACTGCGTTTATTTTCTGGTGAAATGTTGCCCACTGTGTTTATTTTCTGGTGAAATGTTGCCCACATTGCATTTATTTTCTGGTGAAATGTTGCCCACTGCGTTTATTTTCTGGTGAAATGTGGTCCACTGCGTTTATTTTCTGGTGAAATGTGGCCCACTGTGTTTATTTTCTGGTGAAATGTGGCCCACTGTGTTTATTTTCCGGTGAAATGTGGCCCACTGTGTTTATTTTCTGGTGAAATGTGGCCCACTGCGTTTATTTTCAGGTGAAATGTTGCCCACTGTGTTTATTTTCTGGTGAAATGTTGCCCACATTGCATTTATTTTCTGGTGAAATGTTGCCCACTGCGTTTATTTTCTGGTGAAATGTGGCCCACTGCGTTTATTTTCTGGTGAAATGTGGCCCACTGTGTTTATTTTCTGGTGAAATGTGGCCCACTGTGTTTATTTTCTGGTGAAATGTGGCCCACTGTGTTTATTTTCTGGTGAAATGTGGCCCACATTGCATTATTTTCTGCTGAAATGTGGCCCACATTGCATTATTTTCTGCTGAAATGTGGCCCACTGTGTTTATTTTCTGGTGAAATGTGGCCCACATTGCGTTATTTTCTGCTGAAATGTGGCCCACTGTGTTTATTTTCTGGTGAAATATGGCCCACATTGCGTTATTTTCTGCTGAAATGTGGCCCACATTGCATTATTTTCTGGTGAAATGTGGCCCACATTGCGTTATTTTCTGGTGAAATGTGGCCCACTGTGTTTATTTTCGGGTGAAATGTTGCCCACTGTGTTTATTTTCTGGTGAAATGTTGCCCACTGCGTTTAATTTCTGGTGAAATGTGGCCCACTGTGTTTATTTTCTGGTACAAAGTGTCCCACTATGTTTATTTTCTGCTGAAATGTTGCCCACTGCGTTTATTTTCTGCTGAAATGTTGCCCACATTGCGTTATTTTCTGCTTAAATGTGGCCCACTGTGTTTATTTTCTGGTGAAATGTGGCCCACTGTGTTTATTTTCTGGTGAAATGTGGCCCACTGTTTATTTTCTGCTGAAATGTGGCCCACTGCGTTTATTTTCTGCTGAAATGTGGCCCACTGCGTTTATTTTCTGCTCAAAATGTGGCCCACTGCGTTTATTTTCTGGTGAAATGTTGCCCACATTGCGTTATTTTCTGCTGAAATGCTGCCCACTGCGTTTATTTTCTGCTGAAATGTTGCCCACTGCATTATTTTCTGCTGAAATGTTGCCCACTGCATTATTTTCTGCTGAAATGTTGCCCACATTGCGTGATTTTCTGCTGAAATGTTACCAACATTGCGTTATTTTCTGCTGAAATGTTGCCCACATTGCGTTTATTTTCTGGTGTCTGGGGTAACTGTTGCTGCATTTATTATTTAATGGTCATAGTTGGCTATATTTGCTGCTTTGGGGTTATGGCGGGTATACTAATAAATAGCAATACAGTTTCTGCACACTCATGATGACGGAAACACTGCTTTCTTATGCCTCGCTGTTGCATAATTACGTTCGCTCCGCCCATACAATGTCATGGCCACGCCCATTTTTCGGCATGGTCCAACCCTCCCCCCCCCCCATTGGCACTCAGTGATAAATAAGTCGATGTTAGGTCGCAGTTTGGGCACTCGGCCTCTGAAAGGTTAGCCATCACTGATATAGACAGTATAAACCTAGTGTTACTGACATTTATTTTGCTGTCGATGTAAAACTGCCTTCAGTTGGGAAAAGTTATCCAGACTGAAGCCAGTGTCCCTATTTTGAGTAATGGTAATTACCACTAACCATATTTTTTGGACCATAAGATGCTCCTGACTATAAGATGCACCTAGATATATAGAAGAAAACCAGGGAAAAAAATACCAACCCTGGTGTGTCCATGGTGCAGGGGCGTCTTATGTATCTTCTTACCCCAGTTATTATGTCCGCCTTGTACCTTATGTCCCCCTTGGGTCCCCTGTCCCTTTTGTGTCCTCCTGTGTCACCCTTTTACCTATTCTGTCACAATAAAAACCGCGCAGGAGATTTGGGCGCAGCTGGCGCCACCATAGGCCGTAATAAGAATGCTCATCGAATGATTTGGTCGGCATCAGAAGAAGGAACCCAAATTACTATAACAACACTTTAATACGGACGCCAGCAATAGCTGGAACCTGAATTACACCTTACCCCCCAGTGGCCCCCACCCCACTATCCATGGCGGCCTGGAGGGGGAATAGTAATGCTAGTAATAGTAATGGCGCCGGAAGTTGTTCAAGAGCAGGGTAAGCCATTTCCTGGCTTTACTCTGCGCCCAAATCTTCCAGCCACCGATTCATATGTACTCTATGTTGGCTAATTAGGATCCAAGATTTCTAGAAGGGGTTGATGTGGTAAACAGAAACTGATAACCAGAATAATTGCTGTTAATGTTAAATTTTGGGAATGGTTGTGCTACATGGTAGAGATTGAAAGTGGTGGATTCAGCAGATACTAGATAATCCCTAAATAGTAATCCCTTCAGTAACAGCTAAGACTATGTCTAAGACCAAAATAATTTATAGTTTTGAATTAATCTATGAGTAAACTATACCCCAGTGGGCCCCTAAAGAAAAGATCAGATCACAGGGATGTGGAGGCTCCTACAGTTTACAGATTTTCCTCCCCCACTCCGGAGCTGCTTCAAGTCATTATGAAACAACTAATTATTGTGCGTTATTGCTTTGCCAGGGGAACCTATTTGCATATTCAGGACAGATCTCAGCAGGTAGTTAAGATTTTACCGCAGTATGTTTGGCCATATTTATAGCCAGTCTAATCAAACATTTGTGCAATTTTGGCTGAACATTGAGTTTTTCTTTGATTTACAGTCTTGCTGCTATTTTCCTTGACACCAGGAACACTTTCTATTCAGGTGGTATACTGCAAGAATATATATATATATATATATATATATATATATATATATATATATATATATATATATATATATATATATATATATATATATATATATATATATAAAACGTGCCAGATCCTCTCAGGAATGTAGAATGTTGGCAGAAGATAAAGGCCAAGTGCTCCATTTATAATGCCCTTTCATTGCTGCTATTACAAGAACCAATCGCACAAAAAGAAAATCACCAACATTTCTCACAGTGACTTGTAATAACTGTATCTACCATATCTCATTAAATCACTTGAGTATGGACGTTAATCTAGGCCATTCCATATCAGCTAAGATCCAGCAATGCATCAGAAATGCCACAAGGAGAGTGTTTGAAGCAGCAGTACATGAAAATGTGCACCGCTGCTGTGATTTCTCTTCTGTTTGTGGCTGCTCCTGATCACATTATAGGCATGTAGGTTCCTATACTTGTAGAGCATTATTGATGGTGATCATAGAGACAATAGTAGTGAGGTCATGACAGATAGCAGGTGGTGTGGATCTGGATCTGCAGCAATAACATAACATTAGGGAAAATGTGCACCACAAAGAAAATAAGCAAGGAGTGCACCCCGCTCCCCAGGTATACAAACAGTGGAGGCGCTCACGTATGGAGGAGGTATATCAGCACTTTGTTGAGAATCATGATTGATGGATAACAGCTTTCTGAACTTTCCAAGTATGAGCTTTCTGACATCATAATATCACTACAGCTCAACTCTTCTCACTGTCTCATGTCCTCTATGTGAACCCTTGCATTTTTTGGCATGTCCACTTGCGTACATTTGTGCGTGAAAGGGGGAGGGGGCTGGATGAGCCTGTGGCTCAGGCACATCTGTGGAAGTAGTAGTGTAAATGTGAGGGAATGGAGGAGTATGCATTTTTTTATGCAAACATTGTCCCCCTCCAGCTTCATTACTGGAAGTGAGCACATTTTGTAAATACATAGTTAGATAGTTTGGGTTGAAAAAAGACATGTCAAAGTTCAACCACAAAATAAAGTACAACACTACTGAACCCTCACATATCCCTGTTAATCCAGAGAAAGGCGAAAAACCCTTACAAGGCATGGTCCAATTAGCTCCAAAAGGGGAAAAAATTCCTTCCCAACTCCAGATGGCAATCAGATAAAATCCCTGGATCAACACGACTGGGATTACCTAGTAATTATAGCCAATGATGTCTTTCAACGCAAGGAAAGCATCTAAGCCCCCTTTAAATGCAGATATAGAATTTGCCATAACGACTTCCTGTGGCAACACATTCCACATTTCAATCACTCTTACTGTACCCTTTCCTAAATAAATGGCTAAAACATTTTTCCTCCATGCGCAGATCATGTCCCTTTGCAGTTCCATTTAAAGTGTTGTGATTTTCTCAGAGGCCTTCAAAAGGGGCATCTAACGCCTGTGAAGACCAATCTTCTGTCACTGACTTAGTGACATTTATTACTTATGTTGTCTTGTCTCACTGATAATTCTCCATTTTTGTTGGGATCCTGGCTTTTCTACTGACCTCTCCTGATTTGGGCTTTCTGTTGGCTATTTTGTACAAATGCTAGTGCTCAGCTGACTGAAGGTTATAGGTCATGCTGGACATTATGGGATGGAAGTTTGCCACTAGCAAACATATGCCACGGTGAATTCCATCCCTAGCAAGAACTTCAAAGCAATCTGTGTGTTAAATGGACAACCGAGGTGACATGTGACATGATGAGATAGACAAGTGTATGTCAAGCACACAAATGACTACACTGTGTTCCTTGTTTTCCTTTTTTGCCTAAAAGAGTTAAACATCAGATATGGAAGCAACAGTTTCTGTTCGGGGTCGGGACTGGGTCAGTCTGTAGCATAACCCTCACTGATAAGTAATTACAGCCATGAAACACTTTCCTGTCAGTAAATGGCTTCTGAGAGCAGGAAAGAGATAAAAAAAGGGTCAATAGTTCATAGATTTGAGCTCTGGCATATGGAGGCTGCCATATTTATTTAATTTTAAACAATCCTAGTTGCCTGGAAGCCCTGCTGGTCTATTTTGATGCAGTAGTGTTGAATAACACCAGAAACAAGCATGCAGCTAATCTTGTCAGATCTGACAATAATGTTAGAAACACCTGATCTGCTGCATGCTTGTTCAGGGGCTGTGGCTAAACGTATTAGAAGCAGAGGATCAGCAGGATAGCCAAGCAACTGGTGTGACTTAAAAGCCTCCACATCCTTCTCGCTTCAGTTGTCCTTTAAGGTGTCATTGAGCAGAGACAATGAAACAGTAAAAACTAGATTTAAATATAAAATAAAACTGTGGGATATCTAAAAAAGTAATTTTTATGAGAAGGAGGATAGATTTAATTGTTTATCTGATTAGTTTATTTTCACTGCGGATGTCCTTTGAGTTCATTTATCATTTAAAATGTTCTTTACTGTTTCATCTTTCGAGAGGGTTCATATATTTAGTTTCACCATTTGTCGACACTGCTTACCCCTTTTGAAATGCTGAAAAAACAGTGCAGGACTCGGGACCCCTGGTGCACCAGTACAACAACAACAATCAAAAACAAGGTACTGCATCCGCACTTTGTCCACATAAGTAGGAAATTCTTTATGTATTCTTAAATAAATCCTTTATGTAATTCTGCATGTATCAAAAATATTAACATCTAAAAGGTGGAACAAACAGTCAAAACTTAGCTGACATGTTTCCAACCTAAATGGTCCATCTGGGTCTGAAACATGTACACCAATTTGTGACTGTTTGTACTACCTTTTAGATTTTGAATATGTCCTATAATATGTAACATAGTGTTTGATAATACTTCAGTAGCTGAACTTTAGTCTCTGAACTTAGTGTTAGCATTATATCCCCCCTTGACTCAGTTTTATAAGGGTCTTGGGTCCAGGTAATTTGCACCAAGAATATTCTGCGTATAAGGACACTTAGACTCACCATTTCCACCACTTCCACTTCTGCATTAATTCTCAGATGATACAAGAAGGTCATCAGATCTTTCTTCATCTGGATACTATTATCATCCAATTGAGCCACGGTGAAGATCCTCATTGTACATCTCTTCCAGACCTTTACAGGGAGGACACACATAATGATTCTACTGAGGCAAGATTATACTGTCTTTTCATTTAGAGCGCTGGGTTATTGTGTTAAAAGGTATAATGGCTATATTACATTAAATTAGACTATAGTAATTGAGACATTAATGAAGGCATGTTAATGAAACAGAATCAAGCTTGTTCTTTTAACATATCCGCAACTGTCATTAGGAAACTTCAGGCAATTATTCAGATCACAGAAAATTAGATAATGACCACCATAGCCAGAGTGTGGATGATATAACAACTGCTGTTCCATTAGCTTAAAAAGGCCCCAGGCACACATATAATTTATGTTGATCACTGCCTTGCATTGTACCCTAGTGCTATATCCAGGTATCTTTCTGCCTTTTTTTAAACGAGTTTCAACAAAGTGATGGAAAAGAAATTGGACATGGACTATCCCCTTAGCAATCTGGTAAGGGCTCCAGAAGACCCGTTTTATAAGTTTTCTCGACACACCTGGCTGCAGGATTGGCCCCATACTGGCTTACCTTACCGGCTCTGCCTCTCAGTTCAATGATCATGCATTCAAGGTCTAGCAAATAAAGTGTAATGTTTATTTTTAAATTAAACTGAATTGGCAGAGGGATCTGCAAGGCACAGTGTAAGTTATTGTTACTTTCTATAGTGGGGTCTGTGCTGACACAGTCATTTCCTGTAAGTACTGGCCTATTATAAAGGACAAATGAAGTGGGAAGAATATGGAAGCTGCCATATTTATTTCATTTTAAACAAAAACCAGTTGCCTGGCAGCCTTACAGAGCTATTTGGCTGCAGTAGTGTCAGAAACAAGCATGCAGCTAATCTTGACAGATCTGACAATAAGGTCAGAAAGGCCTGATTTGCTGCATGCTTGTTCAGGGCCTATGGCTTAAAGTATTAGAGGCAGAGGATAGCCAGGTAACTGGTTTTGCTTTAAAGGAAATACATATGTCAGCCTCCATATCCGTCTTACTTCAGTTGTCCTATAAGGTCAGTTAAGGTCCTATAAGCTCTGTCAGTGGTTGATTGGCCATGTGTGTGCTTTCTTTCTCTAGAAAATGTCTGTGGGTTCTGCCTATAAATCACTGAAACTCAGGACTGAGAATCTCTATGACAAAGAGGAGCTCACACTCCTATTGGCCTAAGCTGACAGGCACTATTGCTATACAGGCCTGAAGTAGTGTCTTCATAACAAGAGCCAGAGAAAAGTGTTGTCTATTTAGTGCCTGATAAATCTTACAGTTATTGCTGTCCTTTTTCTGTCGGAGAGGTAAGTCCAACACTACCTCTCCTTTTTAAACTGTTTTATCATATCGGGCACGTCCAAAACTGTCTTTCTAAATGCTGAAAGTTGCTTGAGATTGATATACTGGAGTAATTTGCTCCTCTCTTAAACATTTGTTTATAAGAGCAAAGAAAAGTTCTGAAATTCCACGTATGGCTACCTTGTGGGAAATATAGAGCAAAGTGACAATTACCTTATGGTGACGTAAGAGGAATGGCAATAGCATCAGCATGCCACCGTCATGAACAACCCACCAAACATCAATATTGCCTTCAGAAAATCTCTCTTGATTTCCAGGAAACATGGTGACATTTTTGGTGACAATCAGAGCCAAGCGAGCAGCGGTGGTTTCCCTTACAAGTTCTGTAACAAAACAAAAATATGTAGAAAAAAATAACATTAGCTACAATATGTTTGGGAAAATGAATCATACTGCATAAAACTAAATTTTTATACCAATAAAGTTTCTCCAGGTCTGGTGGTCCTCCTTCTGCCTCCAGTTTCTTGGCCATCCAACCAGGACAGTGTTATGCTGGAGTCCCCCAAGTCCACTGGACTGAATTAAATGGGAAATACCATCGCGAATGTTCGAAGAAGTGACCACTAGGCAAAAACCCTTTACTTTCTCAGCTTCCATAACGCGTCGGATTGACTGTGGCAATAAATATTATATAAAAACAATGCAACAAATCTTAACCATGTTTTAATTGTAGTACAACATTGTGTTCTCATTACCTCTTCAGCACGCTGAGCTTGTGGATGGTTTTCCAGATAGGTTCCTTCTAGCACTGAGCCAACAATAGTTAGACCTTTACCTGCCTTCAGCTGAGAAGTCAAGGAAAGGAGTTGAGGGTGAACAACATTTTGGTCCTGATCCACTCGGACCAAAACAAGCAACTGAGGCCTACAAAGAAGATGAAAATGCAGCTGTTCAAATTCCATCATCCTTCAATTCTACTTTGTACAGCACTATGGAATGTGTTGGTGATTAATAAATCAATAATAATAATGCACCTCTTTCTGATGATTTACAGAAACTCAGCTAAATAAGCAGCACTCCACATACCTCCAGTTCTTGGTGTGTGGGGGACCCTCCTCCAACCTTAAGAGAGCATATCGAGCAGCACTGAGAGACAGACCACGAATTCCATCACCCCACTCCTTCTCAGCTCTGCATACACAATATAATGTAATAAATGTGTTTATATTAGCCACATGCCAGTTTCATATGATGATGTTAGCAGGACTATTACTTAGAATATAATAATAGTTTCAATATTTTTATAGCACGTTTCTCCTGGCGGACTCAAAGCACTTGCGAGGTAGCCACTAGAGTACACTCAGTAGGGAATTAGGTAGTCTTGCCCAAGAACTCCTTACTGAATAGGTGCTGGCTTACTGAATAGAAAGAGCTGAGATTTGAACCCAGGTCTTCTATGTCAGAGGCAGCGCCCTTACCCACTATATAGCCAGCTGTGCCCCTCTAAAATCACAGAATCTATACTCAGGAGGCTGAGAGGTGACCAAGCAAAAACTTCCTGCTAACATTTCTTCATTCACTTCAA
Source organism: Hyperolius riggenbachi (assembly GCF_040937935.1). Classification (NCBI taxonomy): domain Eukaryota; kingdom Metazoa; phylum Chordata; class Amphibia; order Anura; family Hyperoliidae; genus Hyperolius; species Hyperolius riggenbachi. Next base: position 136,724,515 of record NC_090657.1, read on the forward strand.
TTCAGGGTGTCTTGGGAGTATCTCTTCTCAATATCAGAATTTGGTACTATGTACAGTTTATCATGTACAAAACCCACTTTTGCAATTGATCTGTTTACATACCCAATGATTAAAAAAAACTTTTTTTGTATTGGGGTAGGCCATAGCAGAAATATGTATCTCAATATATTCCTAGTTTTTGTTTAAAGAGATGACACCCATTTGGTAGCACGATGAACCATTCGTTTTGTTTTCTGCTAGTTGTATTTGCATTGGAAGCAAAGTGATTAGAATGCCTTCACTCAACCTCCTGGAAGTACATCAGTATTTGTCAGATTGTGTGACTGATGATAGACTGCAAGACAAGCAGTAATCATGTTCTGCTCATCCTACACCAGATGCAATGTAGTCACCCACACATACTAGCTAACAACAATAATTATGATACTTTGATCTAGTTAAAAATGAATAATGATAGTGGCTTCATGTTTAAAGCATTACGAAACAAACGTAACCACTTAGGGTCTGTACAGGCATGAACCCTGGAGGTCTGGTTAAAGCTGCAGCTTGGTAACGGTTCAGAGCTGCAGCAGAATTGTCTTACAGCCAATTATTAGAAAAATGGCACAATCCTCACTCACCATTCCACAAATCCTAAAGGAGGTCTAGCAAGCAGAACTAAGAGCCAATAAAATGTCTCTTACGCTGGGCATACACGGCTCATTTTTGCCGCTCGATTCTCCCGTTCGATCGTTTCGCCGCTCGATTCTGCAGTCGATTCTCTTATCTTCCGCTTTTTCTTATCTTTTTCCATTCACTGCTATCACAAATCAAGCGGTAAAAACGATCGAGCGGGAGATCGGACATGTGAGAAATGATCTATCGAGCCATCTAAATGGCTCAAAAACGAACCGTGTATTTCCAGCATTAGTCACATGTTCACTGAGAGATCCAATTACGACGATTATGCAGGAAAATGCATCTGTGTATTGCTTATCTCTCATCTTCATTGTGAGAAGAGATCAGCAGTAGATGCAGGGTTCCATAACAGATGCATATGAACCATTAGGACCCTTTTCCACTGGCAGAAGGGATGCGATGTGACTATCGTGTCGCATCACTTCTGCTCCCATTCATGTCACTTCCGCATCTCCGACGCAGAATTGTACAGTCGGAGATGGTGGGCAGATGCGGCCCGGCGAGAATCTGCAGCATGCTGCAGGTTCTCTGATCACTCCGCACCGCTCCGCATAACCAGCACACAATGGAAACTGTTCCATTGCTGTGCATTGGTTTCTGTACAGCCATGGTGGATACGTCCATGTAGCTGCATCGCACCACGTGTAGTGGAAACAGGCTCTTAAAAATGAATTCCTTATTTGATTTAAATGCAATCCCTGTTGCCCATTTCACCTTACTACCCCACTACCTATGTGTGTTATACATTTTAATACTATTTTTTGTATTCATTTTTAGTATGGTACGTAGGTACTAAATGTCCAGAAAGCAGCTAATTTCTTACTCTAAGCATCTCTGAGATTATACAGGAAGGAGGAAGACTTTGCAGAGAGATGGCTTTTACTGCTGGTTGAGCAGGAATTAAAACTAAAACTACTACTATGTAATCTTGGGCCTGAGGAAAATACACCAAAAGCTTTAAACTGAGGGGAAAAAGTATCCAAAATTTAGGTTCATCATTTAAACTGGCTATACACAGGCCAGAAATAATGTGATCCAACCTAGAATCAGTACTGCTTAATTAAAATACTAATTGGAGTATTAAATGATGCATTACAGCCCAGCTGTCAGAATAACAGCAAACAAAGACGCTCCAAAAATAATAAAATAATCAAAATAAAATCCATTCAAAAAGAAGGAAAGTTACCTTCTAGACTGAACTGTTTTCCGTAAGTAAATTTTTCTCAAAGAACAGTACAAATGAAAGTGCTTTTCGCGGCCAGTAAGCTCTGAGCACAGTTAAAACTGTTGATTTGGGCACTTACTTTGCCCTGAGAAAGCAGCTTTAGGTCATGAAATGAGTTGTCATTTTTGCTTTTCTTTGACTGAGAAAATTAAACTTATCTACCAGAACGTAAGCCAACACTTTCCTTCTTTTAAATTGATTTTAACTAAGGCCCCGTTCACACTGCACGCGTTTCCAGCCGCGTTTTGGAAACGCGTGCATGCGGCCGACACGCACGACATCAGACATTGCATAGAGTGCAATGTCTGATGTTCACACTGCATGCGTTCCGGACCTGTGCGGTCCGGGAACGCATGCTGCACGCATTTTTTGTAAAAACGCATGACTGTCCCATTCACTTTTCAGTGATGGGATCAGCCAAGCAACGCACACAAACGCGGATGGCGTGCGTTCGTACGCGTTGCGGTCCGCACGCATGGCCATCCGCGTTTGTGATGTGAACGGGGCCTAATGTATTTATTTGGGGGGTGCCTCCATTTGTTCTTCTGTTGATGTTTTGTCAGGGGGTTTGAAGTTCATGTTTTCACATAAACTTCATTTTTCAGAGCTGCGACCACAATCTCAAGGTCAGATGGGGAGTATATTTCCCCACATGCTATACTGGTGGTTGCTGGCTTAAAGGACATCTATCCTGAAAAATTGTAAAGTGTACAATACATACAGTGGGATGCTAAAGTTTGGGCAACCGTGTTAATCGTCATGATTTTCCTGTATAAATCGTTGGTTGTTACGATAAAAAATGTCAGTTAAATATATCATATAGGAGACACACACAGTGATATTCGAGAAGTGAAATTAAGTTTATTGGATTAACAGAAAGTGCGCAATAATTGTTTAAATAAAATTAGGCAGGTGCATACATTTGGGCACTGTTGTTATTTTATTGATTCCAAAACCTTTAGGACTAATTATTGGAACTCAAATTGGCTTGGTAAGCTCAGTGACCCCTGACCTACATACACAAGTGAATCCAATTTTGAGAAAGAGTATTTAAGGGGGTCAATTGTAAGTTTCCCTCCTCTCTTAATTTTCTCTGAAGAGTAGCAACATAGGGGTCTCAAAACAACTTTCAAATGACCTAAAGATGAAGATTGTTTACCATCATGGTTTAGGGGAAAGATACAGAAAGCTGTCTCAGAGATTTCAGCTTTCTGTTTCCACAGTTAGGAGCATATTGAGGAAATGGAAGACCACAGGCTCAGGTCAAGTTGAGGCTCGAAGTGGCAGAACAAGAAAAATCTCGGATAGACAAAAGCGACAAATGGTGAGAACAGTCAGAGTCAACCCACAGACCAGCACCAAAGACCTACAACATAATTTTGCTGCAGATGGAGTCACTGTGCATCGTTCAACCATTCAGCGCACTTTACACAAGGAGATGCTGTATGCGAGAGTGATGCAGAGAAAGCCTTTTCTCCGCCCACAGCGCAAACAGTTCCACTCGAGGTATGCTAAAGCACATTTGGACAAGCCAGCTTCATTTTGGAGTGAGGTGCTGTGGACTGATGAAACTAAAATTGAGTTATTTGAGCATAACAAAGGGTGTTATGCATGGAGGAAAAACAAAGCATTCCAAGAAAAATACCTGCTACCTACAGTAAAATATGGTGGTGGTTCCATCTTGTCAAAGTTGAGGGACGCATGGAGTCCACTCAGTATCAGCAGATTCTGGAGACCAATGTCCAGGAATCAGTGACAAAGCTAAAGCTTTGCCGGGGCTGGATCTTTCAACAAGACAACAACCCTAAACATTGCTCAAAATCCACTAAGGCATTCATGCAGAGGAACAAGTACAACGTTCTGGAATGGTCATCTCAGTCCCCAGACCTGAATATAATTGAAAATCTGTGGTGTGAGTTAAAAAGAGCTGTCCATATTTGAAGCCATCAAACCTGAATGCACTAGAGATGTTTTGTAAAGAGGAATGGTCCAAAATGCCTTCAACCAGAATCCAGACTCTCATTGGAACCTACAGGAAACGTTTAGAGGCTGTAATTTCTGCAACGGGAGGATCTACTAAATATTAATTTCATTTCAGTTCAGTTCAGTTTTGGGTACCACATTACAGGAAAGATATTGCAGTTTTAGAGCAAGTGCAGAGACGAGCAACACAATTGATACGTGGGATGGAAGGTCTCAATTACCAAGAAAGGTTAGATAAACTGGGTTTATTTAGTCTAGAGAAAAGAAGCCTTAGAGGGTATCTAATTTACATGTATAAATACGTCAGAGGGCAATATAAAAGCTTGGCGGATGAGCTTTATGTCCCTAGGCCTACTCAAAGGACTAGAGGACATGATCTGCGCATGGAGGAAAAACGTTTTCGCCATTTATTTAGGAAAGGGTTCTTTACAGTAAGAGTGATTAAGATGTGGACTGCATTGCCACAGGAAGTAGTTATGGCAAATTCTATACCTGCATTTAAAGGTGGCTTAGATGCTTTCCTTGCGTTGAAAGACATCCATGGCTACCATTACTAGGAATGCCCAATGATGTTGATCCAGGGATTTTATCTGATTGCCATCTGGAGTCGGGGAGGAATTTTTTCCCTTTTGGGGCTAATTGGACCATGCCATGTAAGGGTCTTTCGCCTTCCTCTGGATCTACAGGGATATATGAGGGAGCAGGCTGGTGTTGTACTTTGTTCTCTGCTTGAACTCGATAGACGTATGTCTTTTTTCAACCCAAGTAACTATGTAACTTATTTTGTTGTGGTGCCCAAATTTATGCACCTGCCTAATTTTGTTTAAACCATTATTGCACACTTTCTGTAAATACAATAAACTTCATTTCACTTCTCAAATATCACTGTGTGTGTCTCCTATATGATATATTTAACTGACATTTAGGCCCAGTTCACACTTGCGGTTCTCTGCCAAACAGACCGGATGACCTGACCGGATCCGGACCGGATCCGGATCGGAACCGTACGGTTCTGATCCGGATCCGATCCGGTTGCATCAGGTGTTCATCAGGATGCGATCCGGATCCGTTTGGCAAAAGTTAGTACAAACCAAATAAAATGTTGGGGTCTGGGAGGTCAGCAGAAGGGGGACTTGTGGAATCAGGCCCTCCGCTGTTTAGCACTCACCTCCACCTCCGACATGCTGCCAATATCTCCAGCTCGTTTAAAGTCACTGCTGATCCACTCCAAAATGCTTGCCCATGTGTCCCCATCCAAAATCGCCGCAACAATCCGCATAGGAAGTGGGGTAGAACATCCAGATTTTTAGCCAGTGTGTTGTGCGCTCTCCGGTTCTCATTGCTTTGTATTTGCCGGATGGTGCAGTCCGGCTCCGCCCCGGATACGGCTGCCGGAGGAGCCGGACCAAAAAATAGCGCATGTTGGGTCTTATGCCGGAGTCCGGATCCGGACGAAACGGACGCATGTGAACGCACGCATAGGCTTTCATTGCTATGCCGTGCGTCCGTTCCGTCCGTCCCGCATGCGGTCCGGCTCCGGCACGGCGATTCCGGACGGCGCCCGCTAATGTGAACCGGGCCTAAGCGTTTATCACCTTTGATAGTCAGAGATGCCTTAATTTTATACACAATACTTACTGTAATTTAATATATACATAATATATTAACAGACAATATTTAATATAATCACATTCTTTCTACCAGATAACACCTAGGCTGATGTATACAGCAGCTTTACATGTACTCACCCCCGGTACTCAATGTACTTGTAGATAAGCCCAGCGACCATCATAGCTACAAGGGCATAATACCAAGAGCAGATAAACATGATGGCAAGGCAAAGACTCATACCAAGCAATGACAGTGTCCTGTAAGAGAACAAGGGAAAATCATAAAAATGCATTGCTGTAACTCCATGTACAAACAAAATGAACATTTGGGTATAAATATTTCAGACTTGAGGATAACTGCACAGATCTGACATTTTCAATTCAGTACTAATGGCCTTCACTCACCAGTGGTAATATTTGAAGCGAGGCCTCCAGTTCGGAGTCCTAAGCAATGTTTGCACTGCACAGGCCAAGTTAACAAACATGTAACACATCAAGAAAAACCTGTAGTCATAGAAAGGAAGAAAAAAAGAGAAAGAAGCTAGAAAATCAGAAGACAGGAGATGTTACAGACGAATCTAGCACAAGTTAAGAAGGAGAATTGGAGAAGTATTAACAATGGCACCAAAGGAAAAGATCTCGTACATAGAAAGAATAGGAGCCACTTCATCCAGTGATGCAATGAGGATACCAATCTCGCAGATGCAGGCAGTCAACAACAGGGCCCAGGTTGGCTCTCCATTAGCTTTGCCATGGCCGAACACCTGTTACATAACAGAGAAAGATAGTGTCCATCTCACTATACTAAATTATATTGACAAAAAACAATAACCAATCAAAGCAACAGAAGCTGAGCAAGTGGTGAAAGAGTACATAATCACTGGAATCTAAAAATAAAAATTGTCAAAACTGACAGTGATTATAGTTCACTGACCGTGATCATAGTTCACTGACCGTGATCATATGTTCAGATGCCCCAAACCTGAAGAAATACTTCAAATTACTATTGTGTAATGCTACCAGAGACTGGAGGACAGATCATAGTGAATATCCAATGGGTTTGCACACTCTTATACGGTTCAGCACCTCGACTGTGGTGTGCGATCCCCTACTCTGTGCATTAGATCATAGTGAAGGTTACCACTAATCAAACATTATTTGCTTGTTTTGTCTTTCGAGGAAAAAAATCTCAGTCATTTCATGTTATTACATCTTGCCACCAGACACAGTGCAGTTGGTGAGTAACAATAGCACCAGCCCCCTGGGGTGAAATACTTTAGCAGTATTTAGTCATGCAGCAATGTGGAAGTTTATGAACAATCATTAAACTAAACAAAATACTGTTGCCATGGTAGAAAAGAAGTGTACCGTAATTTGAGCTGATTTACTGACAATTTTAGTTTTCAGTTGGTTGAAATTCAGTTGGTTGCAAACTGAAATCAATAATTTTTTGTAAAAATTAAACAAAAAAGAAAAGAAACATTTTTGTGCACCATTAACCTATTTTTATGTCCATTTAATAATAAAAATGAAAACTTTTAAAGAGACTCTGTATTGAAAAAAAGGGCCCCTGGGGGGTACTTACCTCGGGAGAGGGAAGCCTCTGGATACGATTGAGGCTTCCCCTGTCCCACGGTGGTCTCGCTGGGTCCCTCCGAAGCCACAGCCGAAAATTTGTCAGGCTGTGGCACAGGCACAGTAGCACCTGCATTATTTACCTTCCCCGGCTCAAGCACAGGCGACTCGCGCCTGCGCAGCAGAGCAGATCCGACTGGGATCAGCTATTTCCGCCTGATCCAGAGCCGATAGAGCCACTACTACGTCTACGCTGGAGCGAGGAATCTAAATATTTACATGACCGCCATTCAGAGCGGCCCAGCAAGACCACCGTGGAGGACGGGGGAAGCCTCAATCGGATCCAGATGTTTCCCCCTCCAGAGGTAAGTACCCCCCAGGGGCCCTTTTTTTTCGATACTGGTTTTCTTTAAGGTGGCAACATGTTTTTCTGTTTGATTTTACCCCAATTCGATTAAAACGATTGGTTGCACTGGAAAATTTAAAGTTTTTTTCTCTGACCGCAAAAAAATGACAAAAATGGGAAATTTGATTAGATTTCGATTGGGATTGGACATGTTGTAAATTTCAGACCAACTTTACCAATAATTGTATGATGTGTAATGGATGTCAAATTGTATTCAACCAGAACAAATTGTACATAACTATTAAGTACATACTAAATGTTGTTGTTTTTCATAATTCCATCTTTTTTTGTTGTTTATACAGAGTGTGTATACGGTATATGAATATAGTGAATATAGTGAAAAGATGGAAAGATATTGAATTATCATATGTTGCTGTATTGTAGATTGGTTTATTTAATTTCATTAAGGCTTTGTTCACATCTAAAATCGCAATCGCTGACGCCAGCGATTTGCGATTTTGTGGGTGATTTTTTTTCCCCCTCCTGGCGCTCGGTTAGACACTGCGATTTTTTTATAGCACTTTTCTAAGCGCTTTTGCAGAGTGATTCAGCTTTTTTCACTTCCTGGTGCAAGTTAGGAAATGAATAAATACAATGGTCTCAATTCACTAAGTTTTATCAACACTTTATCAAACATTTGATAATTTACCTCATGGGTAAAATCTAATTTTTAATTCACTAAAGTGTTAAATATTTATTGAATGTTTTATCGATAAAACGTTCAATAAATCTGTAACACCTTGGTGAATTTAAAATTAGATTTTACCCATGAGGTAAATTATTAAACGTTTGATAAAGTGTTTGATAAAGCTTAGTGAATTGAGGCCAATGTATTTATCCATCTTATCCAAGGGCTGGGGAAATTGCTATACAAAGCGCTTTTTCAAGGGCTTTCCGATTTCCCTATATCTTCTATTGAGCAAAAAATGCTCAGAAAATGGTACAGTCAGTACTTTGCTGAGCGGATAGGAAACCAACCGTTCAGATGAGAACACTCTCATGGGGAATCATTGCACAAGATTTTTAGAGTGATTTTTCAAAATCACCGGCGCTTGAAAAAGGGGCAAAAACGCCCAGGTTTAAACGAGTCCTAAGTGTTTGTAGCAATTTTAAGGCCCAGTGCACACCAAAAACCTCTAGCAGATCTGCTAAACGCTAGAGGTTTTTGAAGCAGATTTCGGAGCGATTCTAGGCATGTTTAGAGAGGTTATCTAAACATGCCTAGCGTTTTTTGGAGCGTTTTTGTTTAGCAGATTTCATATATAGTTACAGTAAAGCTGTTACAGAACAGGTTCTGTAACAAAAATGCCTGGAAAACCGCTCTGATCTAGCTTTTTTCAGAGCGGTTTTTCACTTTCCTACACTTTAACATTGAGGCAGAAACGCCTCAGAAATCTAAAAAATGCTGCAGCCCCCAAGTTTGCATTTGTGGAAAAAACGAACCGCTCTGGTGTGCACCATCCCATTCACTTTCATTAGCCAAGCGGTTTTCCTCCTGCAAGCGTTTTAAAAAACACTGCAGAACCGCTCTGGTGTGCACCAGCCCACAGTGTGGTAAATGCAGTTGTTAGTAGCAATGTGGATTAATAGATGTACAGAGATGGTGATAAATGTCACAGTGGAAAAATTAGTTTTATGAAAATGCAAAATGATAATAAATTGATTATTGAGTGAAAGGTTGCCAAGCAGGAAGCGTTTTCTATCCAACCAACTTTTTCAACATTTATGATCTTTTTCTCTGAAATTGAAGCTATCTAATCTAATGATTTCTTCAAAACTTCCAATCAACCGAAAAATTGGACTGGTTGAACTGAATCAAAATTTTAAAAAATGTACCGTGTGTGGCCTTTATAGTCTAATTTTAGAGAAACATTAGCAAATATTTGAGCTGGATTCACAGTGGTCAGTTGAATAACGCAACCGTAAAAATGTGTGTGAACTACAATGGAGACTGGCCATAGACTTTAATGCAAAGCTTGCATGCAGCAAGTTAGAGTAATGCAATCTGTTACAACTCAATACTGTGAACAAGCCCAAAGAATTGCATGGGAAGTGAGTTGACATGCAGAATTATTCTGTAACGTAACTGAGCATTGTGGACTAGGCCTTAATAAAAAATGTTTTATTAATATTTGTTTTTATTTCTATTCAGTAATTGTGAAATTCTCTTATCAGTGTTGGCATTATAGAAAACATGGTGAGATGCAAGTCTTGTGTTTCTGGTGATTTTCTAAATGTATGGACTACCCAACTGAGAATTTTTAGTGCCTCATTAGCAGCTCTCAGCTGAAACCCACACATACCGCTGTCACAACTTGTTTGCATTTCTATTGTGTCAATCAGCAAAATAATGTGTAATTCAACATCTATGGGCTGGTGCACACCAGAGCGGTTCTAGAGCGTTTTTTAAAACGCTTGCAGTGGGAAAACCGCTTGGCTAATAAAAGTGAATGGGATGGTGCACACCAGAGCAGCTCATTTTTTCCACATACGCAAACTCGGGGGCTGCAGCATTTTTTAGATTTCTGAGGCGTTTCTGCCTCAATGTTAAAGTATAGGAAAGTGGAAAACCGCTCTGAAAAACGCTAGATCAGAGCGGTTTTCCAGGTGTTTTTGTTACAGAAGCTGTTCAGTAACAGCTTTACTGTAACAATATTTGTAATGTGCTACACAAAGACGCTCCAAAAGACCCTAGGCATGTTTAGAAAACCTCTCAAAACATGCCTAGAATCGCTCTGAAATCTGCTTCAAAAACCTCTAGCGTTTTGCAGATCTGCTAGAGGTTTTTGGTGTACACTGGGCCTTAGTGTGTATATGGAAATAAGAGATTTAGTCACTGTTTGCAAATCTTATGGTTTCTCCTCCTTACTTTACAGAATCAATGAAAAGCTCAGTTTAGAGCAATGTAATAAAAAAAAATAGAAAAATTTAGTTTTTTTTAAATTTGTTTAAAGGACACCTGAGGTGAAAATAAACTGATAAGAAAAACAATTGTATCTATCCTCAGTCTCCTAAAAAAGACTTTTTTAGATATCCCACAGTTTTATTTTATATTTAAACTAGTATACCCAAGCCTGTTTAAAAACGGGCTCTAGGTCTTTTTTTCTATTGCCGTCAGTGCGCATGGGCTCGCCCGCACTCGCTGCACATGCACATCCACCCGCCGTGTGCCTGCCTCGCTCCCTGGTCCCATCCAGCTGTCCGTACTGCGCACATGTGCAGTAGCAGATAACAGGGACACGGACAGCTGGACGCAGCGACACAGGGAGATTAATATAGAGGATTTCATTTTTAAGTTTTTACTGTTTCATTGTCTCTGCTCAATGACACATTCATTAAAGTATACCAGAACTCAAATCTATGAATTATTGACCCTTTTTATCTCTTTCCTACTCTCAGAAGCCATTTACTGTCAGAAAAGTGTTTTATGGCTGTAATTACTTATCAGTGAGGACTATGGTATAGTCTGACCCAGTACGACCCGGACAGAAACTGTCACTTGCATACCTGATTTTTAACTTTTTCAGGCGGAGAAAGAAAAAAAGGAACACAGCATAGTTATTTGTGTGTTTGGCATTGTACATAAACATGTCTATCTCATCTGGTTACATGTCACCACGGGTTGTCCTTTAAGAAATCTGATCTAATTTCCCGTTTGTTTGTTTTTTTCAATGTAGGTTCATTGACAGTGGTGGATTTTTCTGATTATTTTTTTCTGAAAATTGAATGGTGTAGAGTAGATTGTCAATTTCTTGATGTATAGACCAAAGCAATTTTCTCAGAGTTTTTCAATCATTTTTTTCCATAATTGTGGAAAAATAGCATGTGTGATACATTGGTGCAATTCTTCAAATGGTTATTCAAAAAATTGGTTGTAATTCCTGAATTTAAAAGAAATATAAAAAAAACTGTATGGCGTGTGGACAACTTAAATCATGTTTTAGCTTTGAATAGATGGGGAAGAGTTAGAAGCTGTGTCAGCTCTGGCATCTTTCCATCCTCAAAAAGACTGTTGTGACACCACTAACTATAAAAACATCTTTAGATCCCACTGCACTCATCAACCATCACCCTGTGTCACTCCTCCCATTTGCATCTAAATCACTTGAACGCCACTTGAACTAAGCAATAATTTATCTGTCAACTTCCTGCTTGATCAGTTCCAGTCTGGCTTTCATTCAAACCACTCCACAGAAACAGCTCTTACTAAAGTGGCCAATTATCTTCTTACAGCTAAATCCGAAGGTCATCATTGCATACTCTTCCTTCTTGCTCTGTCGTCAGTGTTGATACTGCTGACCACACTTTACTCCTACAGATACCTTGCTCACTCCTGGATATCTTCCTAACTGGAAGGTAATTTACAGTCTCTTACTCAGATTACACCTCTTCTCCACATCCTTTGTCTGTGGGGTTACCTCAATACACAACTGTTCCTCTAAGCCCCAGACCTTAACTCCCTCCTCACAAGTGTTCCTGACTACTTGTCTTCTATAGCCTCTTTCGTGACCTCTTGCTCCTTAAAACTTAATATGAGTAAACCAGAACTAATCATTTTCCCACCCTCTCTGTCAACTTCTCTTCCTGATATAACAATAAATGTTAATAATACCTCTAAGACTTCAGTTCCTAAAGAATGGTGCTTAGGGGTAATATTTCACTCCTCTCTCTTATTCCTCACATTTACTCCCTAACCAGCTGCTGTCATCTCCCACTCAAAAACATATCTCGCATCTAAACTTTTCTCACTCAGGATACAACAAAATGTTAGTACATGCTCTTATAATATCTCATTTGGACTACTGTAATAAACTGCTTTGCGGATTACCAACTAACTGACTGGCATCGCTCCAAACTGTACTGAACTCGACTGCTCGCCTCATTCATCTCTCTTCTCACTTTTTCTCTGCTGCTCCTCTCTGCCAAACTCTTTATTGGCTGCCAATTAGTGAAAGGATCCATTTTAAACATGTAACCCTAACCTACAAAGCTCTCCATGATCTTTCTCCCCTATATATGTCCTCACTTTGTTCCAGATACCAACCCAACCGCAATCCAACTTTTGTCCTCCTCTAGAATCAACTCCCTGCATTCACATATACAAGACTTCTCATGTGCTTCACTCCTCCTCTGGAATGCCCTTCCACAATAAATCCATCACTCTCCAACCTCTGAAATCTATAAATGCTCCCTCAAAACTCACTTTTTCCAACAAGCATTTACTCTAACTGTCCTCTACAACCTCTGGCAAAGTTGTACTCCTTACTAGTTAACCTAAAAACACATTGCCTGTATGAACACTGCATACCCTTATTCCTTTAAATTGTAATCTCGCAAGGACAAGGCTCTCTCGCCCTTTTGTGTCTTGGAATTTGTAATTCATTTGTATCTTGCATACATTTTATTAATTGTGTTACATTTGCCACTGTAATTACCAATTCCGTATTTTGTACCAGTGTCCATATTTGATGTATATCATTGTCTGTATTATTATGTACACCATGTTTGTTTTTCTTACTTTGTACAGCGTCACAGAATATGTTGGGCTTTATAAATTCATAATAATAATTTCTGCTTCTGTGTGCTTCGCTCTCTCAGTCCTCATACCCTTGAATCATCACAGATGGCAAGCTTAATTTGCACTTCTTAGCAACCATGGCAACAATACTCTTCTTGCACTACTGATTGCATCTTGCTGCACACACAACAGATCTGATTGCTAATAATTTTCAGCATCTGCATTAATGTTCCTGATAATCCGGGTAATCCTGACCCAGGCTTGGGGTATAAAAAAAAAAAACATGCTATGAGCAGTAATGCCGAGCCTGGGTTGAAGCAACCATTGGGTAGGTTACTGCAGAGACGGCAGAGCGGCACTTTATTACTTATTGTCCTCGGCATCCGGAGAACTTCTTCATGTCCTTGGAGACTCTCAATCCTTTGGGTGAGATCGCATGTCTGTCCTGTGAAGACAGAGTGCAATCTCACCACAGGGCGTAGAGCACCACCTGGAGGACAGGAGTAAGAAATGCAGGGCTGCGAGTTCTCTGCAGGGGCTGCAGGAATTTTCCCTGGGGTATGATTTTCTCCTGACATCACAAAAAAATGCTTTTAGACCCTAAAATCCAGAAAGAATCATCTGTAACAGAGCAGCAGCATCCGGCATCCGTGATTGGCAGTGCACCCTTCATATCAGGCTGCAGGGATCTGAAGGCAGCCTCTGAAGTTACTTACACGCGCTGAAGCTCAGGACCAAGGGTGAGTGATCGTGGCACAGGAGGAGACAGGATACAGGTGGACACATTTTAAAGAGGGGGAGAGAGAAAAGACTCATGGGGACACTGGAATGACAGAGGGGGAGACAGAAATGACACTGGAAGGACAGAGGGGGACACAGCAAGGACAAAGGAGGACACAAGGGAACAGGGAATTTGGAGCTCCATATTCAGAAATTAGTTTCCGAAAAAAAGCTGCAAACTTTGCATTAAGAAAATGGGCATCAAATGGTGAGTACAACAATTCTTGGTTTGTCATTTTCTTTCCTTTTCCAACGCCGTGTTAACTAGAGAAATGTTAAAGATTCATATTTAATTTTTATATGTATGTGTCCTGGCCTGCGAGATTTATCTTAATATGAAGTGCGGCCCTCAGGTAAAAAAGTAATGCATTTCAAAGATGATTAAAAATCCAACAGACCAAAAGAGAGAGAGGAAGTGTGCCGATCCCTATTAACATACATAATATCTGTTTGTGCAATTAAAATAAAGGGGATCGGTAGTCAGAGGAATGTGGAGTTTGCTATCTTTATTTCATTTTAAAAATAAAGTTACCTTGTCTTTATGCTGATCTTTTGGCTTCAGTTTTGTCTGCAACAAGCCTTCAGCCAGTGGAGCAGTTGAGTAATATACTCACTTTGGATGCATTATTCACAAGATATTAAGGGCAGAGGATAAGCCTGGCAGTCAGAGAAAGCATAAGGGTACGTTCACATTGTGTGTGTTGCATACAAATAAGTTGCACTGGTGCCACAATGGGCCAATTCGCATCGATGCATGGGCTCCCGGTCCCATTATAATAACGTGAGCCGAGCCATGCGCTACTGAACAACATGCATGTATTGCCTGCATTACGAATGAATTGCAATATGATATTGTTTGTTGCATCACGTGCATTACCAGGAGCTGTTTATTGTGAAATCTGTTGCGATGTGTCGTATGCATATTACAATGAATGCAATGTGAACTTACCCTAAGGCATTCCTTATAAAGCAGGAATCCAACGGAATGTAAAAGTCATACCCAACGTTATCCAAACGTTGCGTCAATAAAAAGTATTCTTCACGGTCACTGCGTTTGGTGGTAACGCACTACATGCATTCCATTAGACGGCACTGCAATGGCCACACTGTGAACACCGCACTGTTTTTGCACTGCAATGCTCCGCATTACAATGCAGGCATAACACCCCACTGTGAATGTAGCCTTAGCCTTTCACTTCCTGTTTCCTCTAATAAGCATGATTTTCATTCAAGCTCTTTGTAAATAAAGAAGAAGAAAAAAGACACAAAGAAAAGTTTGTCAGTGGTTCCGAACAGAATAGCGTACCATAAACAGGAATGAAATATAACCATAAAATATAAAATGTTCTGTTGCTATACTGAGGTATTTTTTTCTCCAGTACAGTCTGCCTTCATGGAACATTTGAATGTACTTTCTTTTCAGCACTCAGCTTTTGTACTATTGTGAGGCAGGTCTGACTCACCCTGAGGAACGGCACAATGCCATCTCGAGATATGGCTTGCAAGAGTCGAGGAGCTCCTGTCAAGCTCTGCAAACCAGCTCCACATGTGGAGAAGAAAGAGCCGATAACAATGACCCAAGGTGATGGCCAGGCCAGCGTTCCCACCACTAGATTTCCATTAACAGCTTCTCCAAACCTGCAAGAGAAAGACATACAGCAAACTGAAATCTGTACACAAAAAGACACATGGTGAGGTCTGTGTATTCATATCCTTAAAATACCCTTTGGACAGACAGTAGATGAAAGCAAAAAATCCATTCTGTACTAAATGATGAAAAGCCTGTCCAACAAAGAAAGCAACCTCAAAATTAAAAAGGCAAACGTAAGAAGCACCATTCTGCCTGCAAAAACCTTGAAGACAAACATAAAAATGTCAGCAGTCAAAGAAATGGATTATTTCATTTAATTCTTATTGAGGTTAATCTACTGGGGGTAAATAGGCAAGCCTTGATGCCTTTTTAGATAAAACCATTTTTTTAAAGGCCATTTGATATAAAGCAACCCTCAAGCATGTCCTGTGTGTGCTACATGCCATTTTGCTTATTATACATATCAAAAACGCTCTACCATGCAGGGTTTTAACAAAATCCCCCATGACTCCTGCAGGTGGGGGAGGTAACCCAAAGCCTGAGCATCATACTGTATATTGTTCCGGGAGCAGGACATGTCCTCTTCACTTCCTCTTAAGTGGAGCCTATCACCTATCGCAGTGTCTGGAGAAGCTAGGTGATTGACTGCACAGCGGCAACACTGGAGAAGTGAAGGGGGTTTGTCCTGCTACCAGAGGGAAATATACTATGAAGCTGCTGCACTACTGTTTCAGGTTTGGGGGTGGCGGGGGGTTTGATCGGGCAGAGAGACACGTTGGGGAGGCAGCGCACACAGAGCACCATCGGGGGGGGGGGGGATTTTGCTGCTGGGATAGTTATATGCCCCTGCTAACATGAACTTTATTCATATAGGTCATTTGTATATGATACCCACCTCTTTCAGTGATAACAAAATTCCTTAAAATTGGAACAACCAGCAATTTGACTTACTAATTTGCTAGATTTATAGTAAACTCTGATATAGTGAACCACTGGATATAGTAAACTTAGTCCTCAGAGCCCAGCAAATGTGCCTGTATAATATATGATATAGTAAACTACTATTCCTGGTCCCTTGGAGTTTACTATAGAGGGATTCTAATATATATATTGGCTCTCCCCTTAATTTGGCTATAAAGTATGATGGATATATGCCTAATGTAGATTGTGAGCCCCTCTGAGGGACAATTAACCACTTTGGGACCGTGTGCAGTTAAAACTACACCGCACTTGTGGCTGCCTAAGTCTGGTGCAGTATAGATTTAACGGCGCTGACTTGACTACCGTGCGTGGGACGCAATCACGCACCACCACTGGCACAAAACTCTGTCTCTAAAGGCAGCTCTCTGAAGACAGCTGAGTTCCATACCTCAGAGCCAATCACAGTGATCAGGAAGTGAGAAATCTAAAAAAGGAAATGGTTAAGGGGCCAGAGCCTGTTAGTTCACAATGAGTTAAGGGAGAAGACTACTGTGTATAAAGTGTACAGCGCTGTGGAAGATGTCAGTGCTAAATAAATACTAATATATACAGTATATATATTCATTCAATAGTTTTGGTGACTTTTATAAAGCCATCTTTAGATGAAGTTTCTTACACTGGAGGTATAATTGTATGGTAAAAGATAGTCCAGAGAGGTAACTGAAATACTTTTTCATACATAAAATTAAAAAGACACACATATTTATATACATACAAACATACACTGTTTTGCGATACTCACTTATCTTGTAATACAACATTCTCAACACAGGCACCAAACAGAATCACAGAAGAAATATCTGTTTTGATGTAAAGGAGGAAACAACATAACTTTAGCTAATAGGGCAACATGCTGTCTTTGGGAAGTGTCAGTGGGGAAAAAAATCTGACAGCATCGAGGAGGGGTAGGTCTACCAACAAGAAGAGATTTCCCTCCTCCCTACAGTATCAGGTTATTTTTTTCACTTCTTACATAATTTACCCAAGGGCTTTCTTTTTGTGTTGTATATTCAAAACCAACCATTAAATAAACAAAAAAAAAGAAATTGAACGCACAAAAAGAAAAAATATTGACAACACAAAAACTGTTTTTTAGAAGTGCAGAAATCAGGTATTATTATGGTTATAAAAATTATACAGCAATAACAGTATTATTAATGAGATATATGTTATTTCATATAAGATTGTTTTGTTTCTGCAGTAATATTTTATTAACAATTTAATGTTGAATGCATTTATTATTTCATAATAAAGTATTTATTGGTATATTTGTTATTTTATTAATTAATTTTCAACGCTTAAAAAAACTTTTTGTTTTGTTTTGCAGAGAACATATTTGCTGTTCCCAGCAGTTTATTTTCTCCTCATACAATAAAGTTCTGAGGAAAAAACAGACTTCGACAAGACTTCCCAATACTTTTTCTCCTAAGCTTAGGTGAATTTTCACATCTTATCAATCAAATGCCCTTTAAACCACCCACCAGCAGTCAATAAAATACTCAAAATAATTCTAACAGTACTTTTTCACTTACTTACTCCTATGTTTTCAGCAAAGTCCTGAAAAGTTATTTAAGCAGATAAAAAATATTAAAAAATAATCTCCTAGAAGAAAATTTAGGAAAAATAGTGAACTGGATTGGGCCCTTTGTGTCCCTGTGATCAATGTGATTCATAAAGCGCTGATGAGTTGCTCTCCTTATAGCTTCATAACTGCCGCATGAGAAACTGCAAAGCTAATCAGCACAACACATTCAGCATCTTCACTGTATATAAACAGTGCTGTGGTAGACAACCGAATGACAAGTGACAGCCGTGCATACAATACCAAATACGTTAATTTACATGATAAGCAGCTGTTGATATTGGTAAACAACAAATATTAAGAAACATATTTTTTTTTAAACATTTTAAAGTCCACATACGCTGTGCCATCCTTTTGATGTGTTCACAGTTATTCACTTAAGTAGGCTAAATCCCCAAAAACCTGAATGATCATAATCCAGCCAAAAACTTAAGTTGGCCATGCATACCACCAAATCATTTGACTTTCCAGCTTATTCAATAAAACAATTAAGGATGAAGTTTGTGCCGTGATTTACATGTTCATAAATTATTGTGCTTGTCTGCCAGGAGAAACATTTGTCCTACAATGCCCTGCATAGTTTGTAAACTATGGTCAGCTGGTTAAGAATGGCCAATAAAGAGGGCTTTCTTATATGCTGGCTTTGTAGTATAACATTGAGTCAGGGAAGACTAGTTTTGCAGTGTGTAGTATAGGGAGAGCTGCACTTCTTCCTCAAGGGCTGGGCCAGTGTAAATGTATATTCTGTGTGGGGTGCCATATAGGCCCATATGCAATTAAGTTTTTCTCTTGTATTTTCTCCTAGGAGATAATTTTTCAACTTCTATTTAGAATAACTTTTCAGCACTTTGCAATTAAAAAAAGTACTAAAATGTAGGTGAACAAGTACTATCAGAATAATTTTGAGTATTTTCTTGCTTGCTGGTTTAGAAGGCATTTTACTGACAAGTTTGAAAATATCACCTAGGAGAAAAAGTTAATTGTACAGTATATGTTTATGGGCCATAGTCTTGTGCACACACCCTCTATCTTCACATTTCCTAGCCACATCAACCTTTTTAAAGGGAACCTGAACTGAGTAAAATTATTTAAAATAAACACTTGAGGTATATTCAAATGAACATTGCATAGTTACCTTGCCATCAGTTCCTCTCAGAAGCTCACCATTGTATTCTGACAATAATCCCTTCCAGTTCTGACAACATTTTGTCAGAACTGAAATATATCAGTTGCTGTCAGTTATATATCAGTTGCTGTCAGTTATAGCTGAGAACACAGCTGAATTGCCAGGTAATGTCCAGGTTTCCCTATTGCTCAAGAGGGCAATGTTAGTTTAACAGTGTACTGACCAGAAAGCTGTTATGGGGTAATGGCCATTTTCAAAATGGAGGACGGAGAATTCCTTTGATCCCAGTGGACAAACAGGATGCAGGAGAGGAGAAAGAGATTGATGAGTAGACTACATGGGAGGTAAGTATGATGTGTGTATGTTTATTTTGACTTTTAATTTTCAGTTCAGGATTTCTTTAAGGGTTACTCTATTGTGTGTTTCTTCAGCAGCTGTGGTTGCTGCATAGCTTGCCCTACTACCATACGGACAGTGCTTTTCTTATACACTGTGCTGCACACTGCTTTTGTTGCGAAAACTGCAGCATGTATTGTGGATCATAATCATGGGCAAGAGTCTCTAGCCCTGCAAAAGGGTTAGTGCAAGGGGAGAAGGGGTGTGGCTTTTCTCCCCGTGCAAGTAAAGGTGGCCATACACTGGCCCGATTCCCGGCCGTTTCGACAGCAGATTCGATCCTGGGATCGAATCTGCTGCCAATCGTTCGCGGTAAACGCCGCTGACGATCCGATTTCCTCCCGAAATCGGATCGGTCCGTCGATCGCGCCGTGCGGGAAATTACCCTCGATCGCCCGCGGTTAAAGTGCGCGTCACTAGCGGCGGCCGATCCGATGAAAAATACATTACCTGATGCGGGCTCCCGGGCGTCTTCTCCGCATCTTCTCAGCGCTGCACCCGCTCCATCCCGGCGCTTCCTGGGTCACTGCAGTGACCCAGGAAGTTCAAATAGAGGGCGCTCTATTTGAACTTCCTGGTCACGGAGTGACACAGGAAGCGCCGGGATGGAGCGGGTGCAGCGCTTAGAAGATGCGGAGAAGAGGACCCGGAGCCAGCATCAGGTAATGTATACGGGGGGGGGGGGGGGACAGGCGGCAGGAGCAGCTGAACAGATTGTGATCGGTTTCAGGCTGAAATCGATTCACAATCTGTTTGCAGTAAAGGCAGCCATACGATCCCTATCTGATCAGATTCGATCAGATAGGGATCTGTCAGCTGGTCGATCTGATGGCACATCGACCAGTGTATGGCTGCCTTTACTCTCAATGTTGTTAGTGCTGTACTTGAAAGACGTACTGTTCTGTAACACCACAAAGTTTTATTCAGTGAAGAAAAAAGAAAAAGAAATATTGAAATGTGTCTAGCTTAAAGAGGAACGTTAGCGAAAAGGGGGAAAAATGCGACAAGGCTCACAGACAGGAAGCTGTCAAGTCTATGGTCCTAACATCACACTGTGGGTGGGGTTTTGCCACCATATTAGCTATATAGACCCCCCCCCCTGACAATCTATTCAAGCAAAGGTAAAGATGGGAAAAGGAGTATCAAATACTGATTGGGGTCAAGTTCAATCCTTGGTTACAGTTCCTCTTTAACAAAACAATCATCTGATCAAACTGATCATATGCTTCTTCATAAATACCCCTTGAGAAGAATTTTGAATATTGAATCACTTGATCACATCTACTGAGCGAGCAGATGATACGTTTTTGCAAAAAAAAAAAAACCCTGTACATAGCCTATGTAATTCATATTTTTCTGAATAACAGTGATGATATAATAACACCAATCACCTGCCTGGCACTAGTGAATGTACTCTAAGTCCATAATCTAGAGAAAGCATGCAGCCAGTTAACTCTTCTGCACATTTAAAGACTCAGAAATACTGTTATACCAATGGATTGGCATAATAGCTAGACAATAAACATAGAAGGACCCAGAAGTAGAAGAAATGACCACCGGAGGAGCCATTTGTAGTGCACAATATACACACAGGGAATCGCTATAAATGCCTAGGGCAAATATTGTCATCTATCCCCAGATGGATCAGGGTAGTCCAAGGTAGTAGTCATCTCCCCCCCAAAAAATACAGTGAAACAATGCATTTTATGTTACAGCCTTATTCCAAAATGGATTCAATTCATTTTTTCCTTCAGAATTCTACACACAACCCCCCCCCCATAATGACAATGTGAAAAAAATTACTTGCGGTTTTGGCAAATTTATAAAAAAAAAAAAAAAATAGAAGAACAATGAGATTTTGCTATGAGGCTTAAAAATGAGCTGAGGTGCATCCTGTTTCCCCTGATCATCCTTGAGATGTTTCTGTAGCTTAATTGGAGTCCACCTGTGGTAAATTTAGTTGATTGGACATGATTTGGAAAGGCACACACCTCTCTATATAAGGCCCCACAGTTGACATTTCATCATGTCAGAGCACAAAGCATGAAGTCAAAAGAATTGTCTGCAGACCCAAAATGTGGAAAAATGATGATGATGTATCATCATCCGAATCCATGCCTCCCTGCTGAATCAGGAAGCATGGCTTAAAGGGAACCTGAAGCGAGATGTATATGGAGGATGCCATATTTATTTTCTTTAAAACAATACCTGTTGCTTGGCAGTCCTGCTGCTCTATTTAGCTGCAGTAGTGTCTTAATCGCACATCTAAAACAAGCATGCAGCTAATCCTGGTAGATTTGACAAAAAATGTATAAAAGAGAGGATCTGCTGTATGCTTGTTCAGGGTCTATGGCTAAAAGTACCGGAGGCAGAGGATCAACAAAATAGACTGAAATGGTTAAGCAATACCAGTTGCCTGGCTATCTGGCCGACTGTATATAGATACCATTTATATCGGTGGGGGGAAGGTGGCATTTCCGTGTTGGCAATTGGGGAATTGAACCAAGGTTTCCCAGAACCAATCGCATCGCCTAGAATGAATGGACAGGACCCCGATTGGGGGCCATGTCCATTCATAATAACGTAAGTAAAGGAATGAAAAAAAAAACATTTAGGTTTATTTAAAGGAAACCAGAGACATTTAAAACTAAAAGTTTTATACATACTAGGGGCTTCCTCCAGCACCATGTACACGGATTGTTCCCACGCCGCCATACTCAGTCTTCTCCTTCTTCAGTACCGGGTACTGTAACTTCGGCCAGTCTGCCGCAAGGGAAGTGCACTTTCTACGTATCTCTCCGGCGGCTACACTTTAAGGCTAACTGGAAAGCGGGAAGGGCAGTACAAAGGAATAGGGGAAACCCAGATCTATAAGGGGAGGAGGATGTTAAAAACAGAAAACCCCACCACATCTGGTGCAGCAATAACCCACGTCCAGGAATCTAAGAAATACACAGGGGTGAGCCTTATGCAGGGGGATGCATATCTCCGGCTCCCAGTCTTCTCTTAGGGCTGGGACCCACTAGGCTTGCTTTGGCCTCTATTACCAATTGCTGGCGATGGACAAAGCTAGTGGATCGATGGGGGTGGTTCCACAAGCAGCGTTGTGATCACAAAACACTGTTTGCAGTTTGGTAGCGACCCCGGAACAATCGCAATAGTTGCCACAGAAGCCAAATCACAGTAGCTCTGGGAAATCATGGCACTTCCACAATTATACAAATCGCAGTCACTTTGTGTTTTTGCAAAGCACCTGTAGTAGGTCTCAGCCCTTAAAGGGAGAAGGATATGGAGGGTGAGGTGAGAGGGATACGGAGGCTGACATGTTTGTTTCCCTTTAAATAATGCACATTGCCTGGCTGTAATGATGATCCTCTGCCTGTAATACTTTAAGCCACATACTCTGAACAAGCATGCAGCTCAGATGTTTATGACAAATCTGACATACTTGTTACAGGTGTGTGATTTAGACCCTACTGACCAGAAAGATGAGCAGCACTGCCAGGCAACTGGTATTGTTTTTATAGGAAATAAATATGACAGCTTCCATAGGTCTTTACACCTCGGGTTCTTTTTAAAGTCGTTATGGGGATGTGTGAGCCATTGACCTTATTATGGGAGCTCATCCATTTTGCATCCATTTTGCAGGTAACCTGCATATAATAGGAGTACCTTGAGATATAGTGATCTATAGCTTATTGCACTGCAATGCACCACCTATGCAATGTTTACAGTGCAGCAGTAGCATTGCAGTAAAATGGGTTTCAGTATGGTAATGCACTACATGCATTGTGTACAAAATGTACTCTGTACTGTGCAGGCACATGCGTAAGGCAGGCGCGGGCGAGATGGAGGGAGCCCCTGTGCATGCATACAATCGGCCGCGTCCTGCGGAAGTGACAAGACCCGGTACCAGCAATAGAGGCAGCGGAGGACGGCGGCGTGGGAGCGATCCATGCTGATGGGGCTGGACGAAGCCCCAGGTATGTATAAAATCTTTTTTAATTTTTCTTGTTCCCTTTATATCTGCCTGGCTGTATTCACATTTGTTGCCAGTGGCTTAGACATTCAAGGACAACTGTAGTGAGAAGTATGTGGAGGCTGCCATATTTATTTTCTTTTAAACAATACCAGTTTCCTGGCAGCCCTGCTGATCTATTTGGCTGCAGTAGTGTTTGAATCGCACCAGAAACAAGCTTGTTCAGGTTCATGCTTGTTCAGGGAGTGTGGCTAAATATATTTGAGGCAGAGGATCAACAGGAAAGCCAGGAAACTGGTATTGCTTAAAAGTAAATAAATATGGTAGCCTCCACATACCTCTCGCTACAGTTGTCCTTTAACCTGCTGGGCGTTCTGCGGCTGCGCATGGTTTTTATACCTAATTATTTTTTTTAATCATGTAGCTAGCCTAGTACTAGCTACATGATACCCCCCTCCCTGCCAATTCCCACCCACCCTTCCGATCGCCGCCGGCGCCTATGCCCGTCAGGAAATCCCGTTCTGAACGGGATTTCCTTGAGGCCTTTCCCCGTCGTGACGTCATAGGGAGTCCCGATAGACTCCTCAGCGCTGCCTGGCACTGATTGGCCAGGCTGCGCACGGGGTCTGGGGGGACCCTATTATGCGGCGGGTAGCGGCGGCGATCGGAGAAAACACGCAGCTAGCTAAGTGCTAGCTGCAGCTAGCAAAGTGCTAGCTGCGTGTTTCAAAAAAAAAAAATTCAAATCGGCCCAGCAGGGCCTGAGCGGTGGCCTCCGGCGTCTCTGGACGAGCCTAGCTCGTCCAGAACGCTAGGGAGGTTAATGGCTGTGCGTTGATGTTATTGCACAGCAAATAACCTTACACTGTTAGAAAAGCTGTACACCGACTGCTCTACAGAGTATCACAGCGTCATATCTTCAGTGCGGTCTGTTCCATGAAAAGATGAAATAGAATATTTACAAAGAAGTGAGCATTGCACTCACTACTGTGAGATGCTGTATGCTGGGGAGACATCCTTTCAACAGTGTGGGGGGGGGGGGGGAGGGGGCGCCTAAATTTATTATTCTGCTTGGGGCCCTGCATGGTCTTAATCTGGCTCTGATGCCAATGCATTGTGGGAGCTGTAGTTTATACAACACGTTTGGACGCTGACAAGAATGCAGAATCATGTGTATCATGGGAAATATAGTCATGCATGCTGACCATACTGCTAGATCCAGGAAGTGATAATGGATGGTACTTAGTAATAGATATGGCCAGAACGGTTCGCCAGCGAACGGTTCCAGGCGAACTTCCGGTGGTTCGTGTTTGCCATGTAACGCAAACTTTTCCAGAAGTTTGGTTCGACCCTATAGTGCGCCATTAGGGTCAACTTTGACCCTCTACATCACAGTCAGCAGGCACATTAGGCTACACTCTCTCCTGGAGCCACTCCCCCCCTTATAAAAGGTAGGCAGCGCTGGCCATTACACTCACTCGTGTGCCTGCATTAACTAGTTAAGGGACAGCTGCTGGCAGACTCTCATAGGGAAAAATTAGTTAGGCTCTTGTAGGCTTGCTCCAGGCTGATTGTTATTGCTAAAATAGCACCCATCAACAGCTCTTTTGAGAGCTAATGTTCTCCTGATGTGTTGTTTTTTTTTTGTGTTGCCCACTGACACTGCATTATACAGCCCTATCTGTTGCAGCTGGACCTTGGTAATTGCTATTACTGTGCCAGCCAGGCCCTGCCTAACTATCTATACTGGGACACCTACCTATGCCTACCTAACTACTGGGGCACCTACTTACCTATACGAGGACACCTATCTACCTATACTGGGACACCTACCTATGCCTACCTACCTATATTGGGACTTCTACCTATGCCTATCTAACTACTGGGACACCTATCTATGCCTACCTACCTATACTGGGGCACCAACCTATGCCTACCTACATACAAGAAGATAATAAGGTCGTTGCTTCATTGTGGACAGACCAAATTTGATCAGCTGGACAGTCACTGTTGTTCTATCATTGAGCTACCACAGCCCAGCGACCATATGGGCTTGAAAACCGCCACATCCAGCACTCTCGCCATGGTGCGCACCAGTCCAGCTCGGCCGTCACTACGCAAACAGCTGTTTGCGGTGCGTTACACAGTGCGTTTGGTGTGTCGTGAAGCAGTACTCTAATTACACTCCCTGATTGATGTATACACATGCAAGATGTTTAAGGCTGCTTTCCCACCAGGACAATGCGTTTTAGGGGACGTTATAGGTCGCATAACGTGCCCCTAACGCAACGCCTGGTGGTGTTGGAGCAGGACGCTACCTAGAGCTGCGTTATGCAGCTCTTGGTGCACCTTTTTTGTGCACTGGGATGCGGAGACCACGTGATCCGCATCACGTGGTCTCGCCAGCCATTCGCCGCACAGAGTGGCCGCTCCTGGAAAGTAAACACTGCACATCACAGTGCAGTGAATATTAATTAGCCATGTGGCTGGCCGCGGAGGAGGAGGGGAGACCTCCTCCTCCAACATTACTGAGCATGTGCAAACAGTCTAACGCGGCTTAGCCGCGTAGAACGCACAGCATGCAGCACTTTATTTAAACGTGCTGCGTTACCCTGTAACGCAACGTGTGCACTGTGAACAGCCCATTGATTTTTCATTGCTGTGCGGTGGGCTGCGTTACAGGCTGCTCTAACGTGCACCTGTAACGTCTTACTGTGAAAGCAGCCTTAACCACTTGAGGACCTAGGGCTTTCTACCCCTTAAGGACCGGCCACTTTTTTTCCATTCAGACCACTGCAGCTTTCACGGTTTATTGCTCGCTCATACAACCTACCACCTAAATGAATTTTGGCTCCTTTTCTTGTCACTAATAAAGCTTTCTTTTGATGCTATTTGATTGCTCCTGCGATTTTTACTTTTTATTATATTCATCAAAAAAGACATGAATTTTGGCAAAAAAATGATTTTTTTAACTTTCTGTGCTGACATTTTTCAAATAAAGTAAAATTTCTGTATACATGCAGCGCGAAAAATGTGGACAAACATGTTTTTGATTAAAAAAAACCCATTCAGTGTATATTTATTGGTTTGGGTAAAAGTTATAGCGTTTACAAACTATGGTGCAAAAAGTGAATTTTCCCATTTTCAAGCATCTCTGACTTTTCTGACCCCCTGTCATGTTTCATGAGGGGCTAGAATTCCAGGATAGTATAAATACCCCCCAAATGACCCCATTTTGGAAAGAAGACATCCCAAAGTATTCACTGAGAGGCATAGTGAGTTCATAGAAGATATTATTTTTTGTCACAAGTAAGCGGAAAATGACACTTTGTGAGAAAAAAAAAAAAAAAAGTTTCCATTTCTTCTAACTTGCGACAAAAAAAAATGAAATCTGCCACGGACTCACCATGCCCCTCTCTGAATACCTTGAAGGGTCTACTTTCCAAAATGGGTCATTTGTGGGGTGTGTTTACTGTCCTGACATTTTGGGGGGTGCTAAATTGTAAGCACCCCTGTAAAGCCTAAAGGTGCTCATTGGACTTTGGACCCCTTAGCGCAGTTAGGCTGCAAAAAAGTGCCACACATGTGGTATTGCCGTACTCAGGAGAAGTAGTATAATGTGTTTTGGGGTGTATTTTTACACATACCCATGCTGGGTGGGAGAAATATCTCTGTAAATGACAATTTGTTAATTTTTTTTACACACAATTGTCCATTTACAGAGATCTTTCTCCCACTCAGCATGGGTATGTGTAAAAATACACCACAAAACACATTATACTACTTCTCCTGAGTACGGCGATACCACATGTGTGGCACTTTTTTGCACCCTAACTGCGCTAAAGGGTCCAAAGTCCAATGAGTACCTTTAGGATTTCACAGGTCATTTTGAGAAATTTCGTTTCAAGACTACTCCTCACGGTTTAGGGCCCCTAAAATGCCAGGGCAGTATAGGAACCCCACAAATGACCCTATTTTAGAAAGAAGACACCCCAAGGTATTCCGTTAGGAGTATGGTGAGTTCATAGAAGATTTTATTTTTTGTCAAAAGTTAGCGGAAAATGACACTTTGTGAAAAAACACAATTAAAATCAATTTCCGCTAACTTGTGACAAAAAATAAAATCTTCTATGAACTCGCCATACTACTAACGGAATACCTTGGGGTGTCTTCTTTCTAAAATGGGGTCATTTGTGGGGTTCCTATACTGCCCTGGCATTTTAGGGGCCCTAAACCGTGAGGAGTAGTTTTGAAACGAAATTTCTCAAAATGACCTGTAAAATCCTAAAGGTACTCATTGGACTTTGGGCCCTTTAGCGCAGTTAGGGTGCAAAAAAGTGCCACACATGTGGTATCGCCATACTCGGGAGAAGTAGTACAATGTGTTTTGGGGTGTATTTTTACACATACCCATGCTGGGTGGGAGAAATACCTCTGTAAATGGACAATTGTGTGTAAAAAAATCAAAAGATTGTCATTTACAGAGGTATTTCTCCCACCCAGCATGGGTATGTGTAAAAATACACCCCAAAACACATTATACTACTTCTCCCGAGTACGGCGATACCACATGTGTGGCACTTTTTTGCACCCTAACTGCACTAAGGGGCCCAAAGTCCAATGAGTACCTTTAGGATTTCACAGGTCATTTTTGTTTCAAGACTACTCCTCGCGGTTTAGGGCCCCTAAAATGCCAGGGCAGTATAGGAACCCCACTAATGACCCCATTTTAGAAAGAAGACACCCCAAGGTATTCCGTTGGGAGTATGGTGAGTTCATAGAAGTTTTTATTTTTTTGTCACAAGTTAGCGGAAATTGATTTTAATAGTTTTTTTTCACAAAGTGTCTTTTTCCGCTAACTTGTGACAAAAAATAAAATCTTCTATGAACTCACCATACTCCGTACGGAATACCTTGGGGTGTCTTCTTTTTAGAATGGGGTCATTTGTGGGGTTCCTATACTGCCCTGGCATTTTAGGGGCCCTAAACCGTGAGGAGTAGTCTTGAAACCAAATGTCGCAAAATGACCTGTGAAATCCTAAAGGTACTCATTGGACTTTGGGCCCCTTAGCGTACTTAGGGTGTAAAAAAGTGCCACACATGTGGTACCGCCGTACTCAGGAGAAGTAGTAGAATGCGTTTTGGGGTGTATTTTTACACATACCCATGCTAAGTGGGAGAAATATCTCTGTAAATGACAATTGTTTGATTTTTTTACACACAATTGTCCATTTACATAGAAATTTCTCCCACCCAGCATGGGTATGTGTAAAAATACACCCCAAAACACATTATACTACTTTTCCTGAGTACGGCGGTACCACATGTGTGACACTTTTTTGCAGCCTAGGTGCGCTAAGGGGCCCAACGTCCTATTCACAGGTCATTTTGAGGCATTTGTTTTCTAGACTACTCCTCGCGGTTTAGGGCCCCTAAAATGCCAGGGCAGTATAGGAACCCCACAAGTGACCCCATTTTAGAAAGAAGACACCCCAAGGTATTCTGTTAGGAGTATGGTGAGTTCATAGAAGATTTTATTTTTTGTCAAAAGTTAGCGGAAAGTGACACTTTGTGGAAAAAAAACAATAAAAATCAATTTCCGCTAACTTTTGACAAAAAATAAAATCTTCTATGAACTCGTCATACACCTAACAGAATACCTTGGGGTGTCTTTTTTTCTAAAATGGGGTCACTTGTGGGGTTCCTATACCGCCCTGGCATTTTACGGGCCCAAAACCGTGAGTAGTCTGGAAACCAAATGTCTCAAAATGACTGTTCAGGGGTATAAGCATCTGCAAATTTTGATGACAGGTGGTCTATGAGGGGGCGAATTTTGTGGAACCGGTCATAAGCAGGGTGGCCTTTTAGATGACAGGTTGTATTGGGCCTGATCTGATGGATAGGAGTGCTAGGGGGGTGACAGGAGGTGATTGATGGGTGTCTCAGGGGGTGGTTAGAGGGGAAAATAGATGCAATCAATGCACTGGGGAGGTGATCGGAAGGGGGTCTGAGGGGGATCTGAGGGTTTGGCCGAGTGATCAGGAGCCCACACGGGGCAAATTAGGGCCTGATCTGATGGGTAGATGTGCTAGGGGGTGACAGGAGGTGATTGATGGGTGTCTCAAGGTGTGATTAGAGGGGGGAATAGATGCAAGCAATGCACTGGCGAGGTGATCAGGGCTGGGGTCTGAGGGCATTCTGAGGGTGTGAGCGGGTGATTGAGTGCCCTAGGGGCAGATAGGGGTCTAATCTGATAGGTAGCAGTGACAGGGGGTGATTGATGGGTAATTAGTGGGTGTTTAGGGTAGAGAACAGATGTGTAAACTGCACTTGGGAGGTGATCGGACGTCGGATCTGCGAGCGATCTATTGGTGTGGGTGGGTGATCAGATTGCCCGCAAGGGGCAGGTTAGGGGCTGATTGATGGGTGGCAGTGACAGCGGGTGATTGATGGGTGGCAGTGACAGGGGGTGATTGATGGGTGGCAGTGACAGGGGGTGATTGATGGGTGATTGATAGGTGATTGACAGGTAATCAGTGGGTTATTACAGGGGAGAACAGATGTAAATATTGCACTGGCGAATTGATAAGGGGGGGTCTGAGGGTAATCTGAGCGAGTAGGCGGGTGATTGGGTGCCCGCAAGGGGCAGATTAGGGTCTGATCTGATGGGTAACAGTGACAGGTGGTGATAGGGGGTGATTTATGGGTGATTGATGGGTAATTAGTGGGTGTTTAGAGGAGAGTAAACGCTGCGCTTGGGTGGTGATCTGATGTCGCATCTGCGGGCGATCTATTGGTGTGGGTGGGTAATCAGATTGCCCGCAAGGGGCAGGTTAGGGGCTGATTGTTGGGTGGCAGTGACAGGGGGTGACAGGGGGTGATTGATGGGTGATAGGTGATTGGCAGGTGATTGACAGGTGATCAGTGGGTTAATACAGGGAAGGATAGAATAATGCCCTGGCGAATTGATAAGGGGGGGTCTGAGGGTAATCTGAGCGTGTAGGCGGGTGATTGGGTGCCCGCAAGGGGCAGATTAGGGTCTGATCTGATAGGTAACAGTGATAGGGGGTGATTGATGGGTAATTAGTGGGTGTTTAGAGAAGATAACAGATGTAAACAATACATTTGGGAGGTAATCTGACGGCGGGTTTGCGGGCGATCTAATGGTGTGGGTGGGTGATCAGATTGCCCGCAAGGGGCAGGTTAGGGGCTGATTGATGGGTGGCAGTGACAGGGGGTGACAGGGGGTGATTGATGGGTGATAGGTGATTGGCAGGTGATTGACAGGTGATCAGTTATTACAGGGAAGAACAGATGTAATGAATGCACTGGTGAATTGATAAGGGGGGGTCTGAGGGCAATCTGAGCGTGTGGGCGGGTGATTGGGTGCCCGCAAGGGGCAGATTAGGGTCTGATCTGATAGGTAAAAGTGACAGGTGGTGATAGGGGGTGATTGATGGGTGATTGATGGGTAATTAGTGTGTGTTTAGAGGAGAGAATAGATGTAAACAATGGATTTGGGAGGTGATCTGATGTCGGATCTGCGGGCGATCTATTGGTGTGGGGGGGTGATCAGATTGCCCGCAAGGGGCAGGTTAGGGGCTGATTGATGGGTGGCAGTGACAGGGGGTGATTGATGGGTGATTGATGGGTGATTGACGGGTGATTGACAGGTGATCAGGGGGGATAGATGCATACAGTACATTGGGGGGGGGGGTCTGGGGGGGGGTCTGGGGAGAATCTGGGGGGTTGGGGGGTGATCAGGAGGGAGCAGGGGGCAGGGGGGGGGTATTAAAAAAAAATAGCGTTGACAGATAGTGACAGGGAGTGATTGATGGGTGATTAGGGGGGTGATTGGGTGCAAACAGGGGTCTGGGGGGTGGGCAGGGGGGGGGTCTGATGGGTGCTGTGGGCGATCTGGGGCGGGGGGGGGAGAAAATCAGTGTGCTTGGTGCAGACTAGGGTGGCTGCAGCCTGCCCTGGTGGTCCCTCGGACACTGGGACCACCAGGGCAGGAGGCAGCCTGTATAATACACTTTGTAAACATTACAAAGTGTATTATACACTTTGTATGCGGCGATCGTCGGGTTAACATCCCGCCGGCGCTTCCGTATGGCCGGCGGGATGTTGTGGCGAGTGAGCGGCGACAGGCGGAGGATCGCGTCACGGATGACGCGATCGCTCCGCCCATGCCCAAACAAGGACCGCCGCATTTTGTCAATACGGCGGTCCTTGCGGCGTCTGCTTCCCGGCCGCCATTTGTCTATACGGCGGTCGGGAAGTAGTTAAAGGGAACCAGAGACGCCATAGTAATAAAAAGAAAAAAGATTTTATACATACCTGGGACTTCTTCCAGCCCCATAAGCCTGGATCGCTCCCACGCCGCCATCCTCCGCTTCCTGGATCGGCTGGTACCGGGTCCCGTCACTTCTGGCGGACGCGTCCAATTGTCCGCAGGAGCAGGGGCTCCCTCCATACCCTTACGCGTGCGGCTGTGCAGTATGCGGCCGCACGCGTAAGGGTATGCCGGGAGCCCCTGTGATGCGGACAATTGGTTGCGTGCTGCCGCCGACTGGCCGAAACTACGGGACTCGGTACCGCCGGATACAGGAAGCAGAGGAGGGCGGCGTGGGAGCGATCCGTGCGTATGGGGCTGGAGGAAGCCCCAGGTATGTATAAAATCTTTTTTCTGGGGCCTCTGGTTCCCTTTAAAGCACTTTAGGCCTGCAATTTAGCATTCAATGTGATTTCTGCCCTTAAAACACTGCTTTGCGTCCAATCCGGATTTTTCCCGGGGACTTTGGCGTCTATCCCACTCTGCCATGCCCTCCTCCAGGTGTTAGACGCCTTGAAACATCTTTTCCATCACTTTTGTGGCCAGCATAAATGTTTCTAGTTTTCAAAGTTCGCCTCCCCATTGAAGTCTATTGCGGTTCGCGCAAACCGAACCTTTCGCGGAAGTTTGCGAACCAAAAATCGGAGGTTCGGGCCATCTCTACTTAGTAATATAAATAATGGTACTTATCCGTTAGCCGGGCGCATCCTCTAGGTGGCGACAAAACTCCACCAGAGTTACATCTTTCCCTACTATCCATGTCGGCCTGGAGGGGGAATAGTAATTAGCGCCACCTGCTTGATGCGCCCGGCTAACGGATAAGTACCTAAATAACAATTTAGTGAATGTTTAGTGTTTTTATGGAGGGACTGGGTGGTATGTACATGGCAATGAGGCAAAAAGCATAATAAATAAGATGCAAACATTTTGCAAACTCTATATGCAAATATATGCGGCTTGAAAATAGGCCAATTACTGTAAACCTTCTTGGGAATTGATTGGTCCATTTTCATGTTGCATATAGTTGCATACAGAATTTGCCTATTCCTGCAAGAAGTCATCTCATTGATTATCCCTATGAGTCATCAAATGATGATAGGGGAGGGATGATGAAGTCTGCCCCTCCCAAATTACCTTTTAAATGTCAGTTTGTGCTCTGCCTCTGGTTAGCTCAGATGGGAGCCTTTTGTGTGTGTGCATGAATATGTGACTTCACAATGAATGTATTTGCACCCTTGACAAATATAGAATTTCTTTTTTTAGGTGGTGGGAGAGTGTTGGGCAAAGGTTTTTTATTTTTAGAATTTAGTGCCAACACATACAGTACATAATAGTTTGATATAGCAATAGCCAAATATTTCACACAGATTCTAGTTTGCTGGCTTAATATAAAGGAACCTGAAGTGAGAGTTATATGAAGTCTGCCATATTTATTTTCTTTTAACCTCCCTAGTGGTATGGACAGATATATCCATCCATAAAAACATGCTGTGAACAGTATAAACATGCATACACATCAATACTCTCCTGCACTGTATACTAGACCATTGCTTGACACATTTTGGCAAGTTACAGGGAAAAAAAAAGTTTTAAAAATAAATTTTATCACTTTTTGCACAGACATCCTGGGAAAATTGAACGCCAGGGAAGCAATACCAATTGCCTGGCTATCCTGCTGATATTTCATGTTTTAGTAGTGTCTGAATCACACACCTGAAACAAGCATGTAACTAATCTTGTCAGATTTTGTTAAAAACATCTGAGCTGCATGCTTATTCATGGTCTGTGGCTAAAAGTATTGCAGACACAGAATCAGCAGGACAGCCAGGCAACTGGTATTGTTGTAAAATTGAATAAATGTCAGACTCCCTCTTAATTGAGGTTCCTTTTAACCTCCCTGACGTTCAATTTCCCCAGGATTTCTGTGCAAAAAGTGATAATTTATTTTTAAAACTTTTTTCCCCTGTAACTTGCCAAAATATGTCAAGCAAGGGTCTAGTATACAGTGCAGGAGAGTATTGATGTGTATGCACGTTTATACTGTTCACAGCATGTTTTGTATGGACGGATATATCTGTCCATACCACTAGGAAGGTTTTAAAGGAAACCTGTAATTTTGTTTAAAAAAAAGTTTCACTTATCTGGGGCTTCTGCCAGCCCCCTGCATCCCACCTGTGCTTGTGTGCCCGTACTCAAGGATCCTCGGCTAAGTTTCTTCAGTCGCTGGCCACTGCGTCTGTGCAGCCCTGGACGCACGCATCCTCGTTTGCGGGGAGCATCCTGTGCAGGCGAAGTACGAGGTTTTCTCGTACCTGGCCTGCGCAGGACGCTCCCGTCGACAAGAGTGTGACCGAGGAAGCGTACAGCCAGGGCCGCGCAGGTGCAGTGGACATCAACTTGCAAGTCGGTGAAGCCAAAACTGAGCTGCAGCGGGAGACAGGAGAATGAGGCCTGGAACCCACTAGAGCGTTTTTTTAAGCGTTTAGGGAGCGCTTTAAATCACTAGCGTTTTCCCAAAACGCTCTGCCAAAGTAAATGGATGAGGAAGATTCCACTACAGCGATTGCGATTAAGCAAATCACAAACGCAGGACATGCAGCATTTTGGGAGTGTTTCCATTCTAATGAAATGTATAGGAGCAGGGAAATGGCTCCCAAAACCGCTTGCACAACTATATCACAAATCGCTAGCGCTTTGCGCTTTCTAGTGGATTCCAGGCCTGAGTACTGGCGTGGGCACAGGATGGTACCTACATCTGCACCAAGTTAATTTAAGTAAGTTAATTTTTTTTTTTAAGGTTACAGGTTTTCTTTAAGAAAATGCTGTTTTTGGGAGACACTGGGTTTGTGTATACAATTTAGAAAGGACTGTGAACCTGGAAATGCATACATACACACATGTATGTATATATGTGTAACACAAACCTCTCCCCATAAGGAGTACATTTGAAATCAGCGCCGGTAGACGTGGGCGCAGGATACAGCGGTATATAGCTGATCCTGCTTCTGCACAAGTCCGGGCCGATTACTATTCCCCCTCCAGGCCGACATGGATAGTGGGGGAATGAAATAATTCGGCTTCCAGCGATTGCTGGAGGCCGAATTATTATGTTTTTAAGCAACTCACTGAGCGCTTCAATAGGAATGATTCCTATTGAAGTCTATGGAGGCGCCGGCTGCGCCCAAATCTAGCAGCGCTGAAAAGCACTGCTCCGCCCCATAAGGCATGTTTGTGATCGTGTACTGTTGATGGAAGCTGGGGTTTGGGTAAGTGTAATTACTTAGCTGCTACGAGATTGCTGTTAGCTGCACAAGGCATGAGTCTTTATTACTCATTATCAACACCTGCTACAAAATTGCAACCTCTGTTATACTGACACAGCAGGATTTCCCATAAGGTTAGTAAATTCAGTGGTGTGATTTTAGCCTTGTTCAGTGCCCACTAAGGCCTCGATTCATAAAAGTGCCTGCGAGCGGGGAAAGTCGAGCGGGGAAACACCGCTGTCGGTATTTCTGCCTTCAGGGTGGTAATTCATAAAAATTTAGCTAGTTGTGACAGGCGTGCGGAGATACTCCGCTGTAGGCAGGCGTTAGGCTGTCGGGAGACATGCGGAAACAGGAGAAGCAGGCGGAATCCCTCCGTGCGGTGTTCTCTCTGCAGCTGCTTGGGAGGTCTGTCCCATTCACTGCAACGGATTCCGCACGCTTCTCGCCACATCAGAGGTAGCGGTAATACCCGTCCGCATACCGCTACCTCTAATCTTTATGAATTGACATTTGTTACTTTTGCTGTGATAATCACAGCGCAAGGCGGTGATTTATCACTCTGCTCGTGGATGTCGGCTTTTCATGCAGAAAAAGCCTTTATGAATACAGATTTGGCTGTGTGGTCGGTAAAGTGAGCCGTTTTCAGCATTTCCTCATGCGGAAATGCTTTATGAATCGAGGCCTATGAGTTGTTTCTAATAAACTAGGGCCACCCTGAGACACACCTCCACTACATTATAAACCTCTCAGTAACCCTCAGTATAATGTATTAGAATTCTGCTGAGAATGGCAAACCTCATCACAGTAGACAACTGTAATTTGAGTTCAAATTTGCTGAATCATTTTTTTTTTATAACCCCACTAGAAAGACTTGTCTTAGTAAATCAAGCCATAAAAGTTAGTTGTTTTTTTTTAAATCCAGGATGGCTGGTGATTATCAGAAAAAAACTGCTGCTCACTGCAGATGCCGGCATGAGACTGAAATCATACAGCTGTACCGTTTGCTCGCCTTTCAGCAATCCCTGCTGTGTTAATATGACAGGTGAGGACTGCAATCTTTTATCAGCTAGCAGCAGCACTTTTTTTGTTTTAGGCTGCTTTCACAGTGCGACGTTACAGCAGCCCCTAACGCAGAACAACTGACAGTAATGATAAATCAATGGGCTGTTCACAGCGCCCACGTTGCATTGGAGTATAATGCAGCACATTAAATGAAAGTGCAGCATGCTGTGCGTTATAGTCGTATTTCGCTGAGTTAGAATGTTTGTACATGCTCAGTAAGGTTTTTTTTTTCTTTAAATGCGCCGTTTTCGTTCCATCAATATGCTTCAAAAAGTACGCATCAAGAGACGCATAACGCAGTTCAATGTAACGTCCATCTTCAAAGCTAACATGGGTTGCGTTAGGGGCACATTATGCAACCTTAACGTTGCATCAAACGCAATGTCTTAGTGTGAAAGAGCCCTAAATCCATTCTAGGTTTTTAAAGTCACTTGTAACATTGCCAGTTTTAAGGATGCTTTAATAAGTCAGGCTCCTGGTGTTATTTCCAGGAGGAGTAAACAGCAATGGCAGCCAATATACTGTATTCTCTCAAATTACCTATAGACAGGGCCGTTTCTTGGGCAGTGCAGGCAGGGTGACCGCTCTTGGAGCAGACTGGCAAGTAGAAGGGGGGTGCAGGCAGAAGGACATAACTGCAAGGGAGCTGGTGAAGCGTTGTGTAGCCAAATGGAAGAAGAAAGATTACCAGCTTGATCACCTTCCTTGACTTCTCCTGTGCTGCCTGCGTTAGACATCAGGTCATCATAACGTCACCACCACGTGATGACACCTGATGTCCTGTAGTGGTACTGCAGACTGTCAGTGCGCGGCGCCCATTAAGGAGTCGGCTTTCCGGGCTCTCTTCACCTGTGTGTTATCCTGGTCCCTGCTTCCTCCTGGATGAGTGGCTGGTCACTACTAAGTACGCAGATCTTCTTGTGACCTGTGTCTGTTTGACTGAGGGGGGGGGGCACAATTTTTACACCCTCACCCTGGGTGCATTTTAGACTAGAAACTGCCCTGCCTATAGATTTCCATGTAAAGATAACGGTACCTTTAGGGCCCATTTCCACCGGTTGCGAAATCGTAGTACTGAAATCAATGCAGTTTCAATGGAATAGTTAACATTCAATGCCTTTTTTTGTAGTCCATTGCGACCTGAAAAAAAATGGGACAGCTTGCTGCAGATTTTTGGGCACAAGTCTAGTTTACAAGACTCAGCAGGAAATCTCATCGGGAAAGTCCACTATTGTGATTAGGTAGAAGCACCCTCTCGAAGTGCTAGGTTTCAGATAGGTTGTAGTAAACCACGCCTGCACTATTTGGCCAATAACAATGCTTTGTGCTGTACAGGGTGCTTGTGATTGGAAAACTGTTCTTTATGAGATGTCCCCTAAACTAAAGCCAATTTTTGCACTACACCTCCATTTCTCATCTAATGATCATCAATTACTCTAGACGTATGCAAAAATTTGCATGAGAATTCACATAGGGAAAAACTTATACGAAATGGAATATCCTTGTGCAGTCAGGGCCTTGGGCTAAGGCCCCGTTCACACTTGCGGTTTTGTCAAAACCGCACCGGATGTCCGGACCGCACCGTATCCGGACCGGACCTGATCCGTACGGTTCCTATCCGGATCCGGTCCGGATCCGGTCCGTTTGCATCCTGTTTTCGTGCGGTGTGAACACGGTTGCGGTCCGGATCCGGTTTCTTAAGGAGATAACAACCTGTAAATACCTGGGGTCTGGGAGGTCAGCAGAAGGGTCTGGGGTCATTGTTGGAGACAGGTGGACGTGTGGAGACCATCCGTGGATACAGAGACTGCAGTTGGGACCATGGATCCAGGCATTTTTCGTATACCTGGGAATTCTCTGTTGTTCGCCTCCTCGTTATCAGACTTATATCAGACATGTTGCTGCCTAGAGCTCCAGCATGAAATCGCTGCTGCCCCACTCTGTGAACTCCATGTGGTCCCCATCCAAAATGCATAGGAAGTGGGGTAGAACGTCCGGTTTTTGTAGCCAGTGTGTTGTGCGCTCTCCGGTTCTCATTACTTTGTATTGGCCGGATGGTGCAGTCCGGCTCCGCCCCGGATACGGCTGCCGGAGGAGCCGGACCAAAAAATAGCGCATGTTGGAACGGACGCCGGAGTCCGGATCCGGTCCGGCTCCGGCAGAACGGACGCATGTGAACGGACGCATAGGCTTTCATTGCTATTGCCGTGCGTCCGTTCCGTCCGTTCTGCAAGCGGTCCGGCTCCGGCACGGCGATTCCGGACGGCCACCGCTAATGTGAACCGGGCCTAAGTTCACACTGTGGGTTGCACCATGTGTGTTATTTTCATAGCTAGAGCAATTGCTGTGTTACGTGCTCATTATCGCATGTTATCCAGAAACGCACTTAAAGTGTGTTAAGAGAACATAGTCCATTACCATGCAATCATCCAAATTACAGGTAAAGATACAGAAACCCTTTATGTCTGTGGTAGACCGCAATGAAGCTATCTCATATTGGAGTGATTCCAATACATTTTTGAATTTTTAGGATTTAATCAAAATATAAAATATATAGGAAATCTACTCAAAGATTGTCTATGTTGGGCTTTTGTGGAAGCAGCTAGTAGGTTAAAAAATGCGCGTTCACCGTTGAATTAGGATGCACTTACTTGTATACAGAATTATGTAATATATAACTGAATGGTGTAACTTAAGATAGGAGTATTTTTTAAGAGGACAGATATATATTAAAGCTTTTTATTGGTATAAAGGTGTTATATCACCTGTAATTATGCTATACCAGGTTATATGATGTCCTTATTAAGGTCTAAAAAGGGAGGATTGGGGCTAATACCAGGGGTATGAGGCCCTGTTCACAGTGGTCAGTTGCACTGCAGAATAATTCTGCATGTCAACTCACTGCCTATACAATTCTATTGGGGCTGTTCACAGTACTGTGCTGTAACTGATCACGTTACTCTGTTCTGCCTGTTCAGTAAGCAGAACCTATTCAGTAGGAGACCTCAGGCAAGTCTCCCTAACACTGCTACTGCCTATAGAGCACATCCTAGTAGCTGCAGCTCTGGCGCTTTGAGCCCCCGCTAGGAGAAAAGCGCAATATAAATGTTATTTGTCTTGTCTTATTCTAACTTGCTGCAGGCAGGCTTTGTATTAAAGTTTCAGTGATGACTGTGATGACACATCAGTCATTATAACGCATGCGTTATGCAACTGAACACTGTGAACCTAGCCTAAAACAAAATCCAAGTTTCTTATTCTACTTTTTTAACCACTGCAATTCAAGATATTAACATGTCCATTCAATTGTTTGGGCAGTGAGTGCACATGTAGCAACGTGGCTCAATGTGCATAGTGGGAGCTAACTTTAAAGACAAATTCACACTTGCAAATTGTTGTGCTACACATTGCTATGGGATACATTGGTGGACCCCTTTAGTAAATATAGTACTGAAGGACTATGGCAGCACATTATGGATCAAAGTGCAGAACTTTAACCATGCCATGCTGCAAAGCACTGTAATTAGTTATTTAACCAGTTATGCCACTTGCGGAAGTATATTTATGTCCCGTAGGACTTTAGTTCCTGCCCAGGGGAGTAGATATACGACCACCATGATCGCCCGCCTTGTGCGCATGTTCTCACTGATGCCCGTTCGTACACAGATCAGTGAACGGGAACACAGTTCATAGTTACATAGATTTTTGGGTTGAAAAAAAACATACATCCATCGAGTTCAACCAGAGAACAAAGTACAACACCAGCCTGCTCCCTCACATATCCCTGTTGATCCAGAGGAAGGCCAAAAACCCTCACAAGGCATGGTCCAATTAGCCTCAAAAGGAAAAATATTCCTTCCCGACTCCAGATGGCAATCAGATAAAATCCCTGGATCAACATCATTGGGCATTCCTAGTAATTATAGCCATGGATGTCTTTCAACGCAAGGAAAGCATCTAAGCCCTCTTTAAATGCAGGTATAGAATTTGCCATAACTACTTCCTGTGGCAATGCATTCCACATCTTAATCACTCTTACTGTAAAGAACCCTTTCCTAAATAAATGGCTTAAATGTTTTTCCTCCATCATGTCCTCTAGTCCTTTGAGAAGGACTAGGGACAAAAAGCTCATCCGCCAAGCTTTTAAATTGCCCTCTGATGTATTTATACATGTTAATTAGATCCCCTCTAAGGCGTCTTTTCTCTAGACTAAATAAACCCAGTTTATCTAACCTTTCTTGGTAAGTGAGACCTTCCATCCCACGTATCAATTTTGTTGCTCGTCTCTGCACCTGCTCTAAAACTGCAATATCTCTCCTGTAATGTGGTGCCCAGAACTGAATTGCATATTCTAGATTAGAGATGTCGCGAACCTTCGATTTTCGGTTCGCGAACCTCCGCGAAAGGTTCGGTTCGCGAAAAAGTTTGCGAACCGCAATAGACTTCAATGGGGAGGCGAACTTTGAAAATTTGAAAAAATTCTACCGGCTGCAAAAATGATAGAAAACATGTTTTAAAGGCTCTAATACCTGGAGGCCCACCCTCCACCCCTTCTACCTATTCCCTTTTCCAGGAGGGAGGAGGGTCTCATCTGCCAGGGAATTATACTATTTCAAAAACCAGTTTACATACCATGGCTGGGAATCGAACCCAGATCTCACTGTGTGGTGGGCAAGTCACCCTAACCGCTGTACCACAACAGTACTAACTGAAGCTGGCCTAGCATTTACTATTTATGCTCAATGCAATAGAAACATTAGGTTGCTTAAAGGGAACCTTAACTGAGAGTGATATGGATGTTTCCTGTAAACAATACCAGTTGCCTGGCAGTCCAGCTGATCTCTGTGACTGCAAAAGTGGCTGAATCACACCCTGAAACAAGCATGCAGCTAATCCAGTCTGACTTCAGTCAGAGCACCTGATCTGCATGCTTGTTCAGGGGCTGTGGCTAAAAGTATATAGGTAAGGGGGGGAGGGTGGAGGGAAGCAGCTGTCCCTTAAGTAATTAGTGAAGGCAGACAAGTGAGTGAAATGGCATAAGGACCTTGCTTGGAGGAACTCCAGCAGTGAGAGCAGTGTGTTTGGCAATAATGTGACTGCTGACTGTGATGTAGAGGATCAAAGTTTTGCTCAATACAGCATTATGGGGCGAATCGAACTTCCGCAAAACGAACCCCCAAAGTTCGCCTGGAACCGTTCGCTGGCGAACAGTTCGCTACATCTCTATTCCAGATGTGGCCCTACTAGAGAGTTAAACAGGGGCAATATTATGCTAGCATCACAAGTTTTTATTTTTATTTTAATGCATCCCAAAATTTTATTAACCTTAGCTACAGCGGCTTGGCATTGAATACGATTATTTAACTTGTTGTCAATAAGTACTCCTAAGTCCTTCTCCAAGTTTGATGTACCCAACTGTATTCCATTTATTTTGTATGGTGCTAGACCATTGGTACGACCAAAATGCATGACTTTACATTTTTCAACATTGAATTTCATCTGCCATTTATGTGCCCACATAGCCATCATATCCAGATCCTTTTGCAATATGTCACTATCTTCCTGAGAGTTGATGATTCTGCACAATTTTTGTATCATCTGCAAAAATAGCAACATTGCTTTCTACTGCATCTACTAGGTCATTAATAAATAAATTGAAGAGCACTGAACCCAGTACAGACCCCTGTGGGACCCCACTGCTAACAGTCTCCCATTTTGAGTACGATCCATTGACCACAACTCTTTGTTTTCTGTCCATTGACAGTTCCCTATCCATGCACACAGACTCTTCCCCAGTCCTTGCATCCTCAACTTTTGCACCAGACTTTTGTGTGGAACAGTGTCGAAGGCCTTTGCAAAGTCCAAGTATATCACATCTACAGCGTTCCCAATATCCACATTAGTGTTCACTACCTCATAAAAGCTGAGCATGTTAGTCAAACAGGACCTGTCTTTAGTAAACCCATGTTGATGCTGAGAAATAAGTCACCCATTTTGAGTATGATCCATTGACCACAACTCTTTGTTCCCATTTACTGATCTAAGTGCCTGTGATTAATGATCCCCAGCATCAACGAGATGCCGGTGGTCATTGAGTAAACTGAAACTAATACATACTCTCATTGCTTCCTGTTAGCATACTAACAGTACGCACAGGAAGATAAAGTGGGGGAACATCTAGTGCCCAAATAGTAAAAATACACCCTGCATACATTACATTTAATAAAAATACATAAAATACCTCATAAATTAACCCCTTACCTCCCCTCACAGTTACCAAAATAAAACGCTTGTATAAAAAGTGACATCTAAAAAAAAATACATAGTTACATTAGGGACTCAACTTTTTATTATGTATTTTACTGTTATTTTTGCAAATAAGGGCTTGTAATTAGTGACACCTTTATTTCCAAATAAAATATTGTCGCCATACATTGTACTAGGGACAACATTTAAATGTAATAACCGGGACAAATGGGCAAATAAAATGTTTGGGGTTTATTATCCCCACAGCACATTTTATTTTAAAACTATAATAGCTAAAAAAAAAATGAGAAAAAATAATTTTTTCAACATTTTTTCTTATTATTTCCGTTGCTAAAATGCATTTAGAATATAATTCTTAGCAAAATGTACCAACCAAAGAAAGCCTAATTAGTAGCAAAAAAAACAAGAGATAGATTGTTTAGTTGTGATAAGTAGTGATAAAGTTATTAGCAAATGAATGGGAAGAGCGCTGAAATGTGAAAATTACTCTGATACATAAGGGGAAAAACCCCTCAGTAGTTAAGTGGTTAAAGGATACACACAAAAGAAGTGGTGGCAATAGCCATAATGGTTCCTACAGGAATGGACTTTTGGGCATCACGGAGATCTCCAGACCTGTTAGAACCAGCCATGATACCTGTAGTGAGGGAAAAAAAATAAGTCAGAGCTATATAGATAACGCAATGCTTAAACAATATACACAAAGTGATCTCTGTTAGTTGACTAAACATTTTACAGTACTAGCTTATTAATTGTGTTATTAGTGGTAAAGCCCAATAATCAGACCATTAAGAGCGCAAAAACTGCTGAGCCACCTGCTGCTCAGGCAGTTCTGTGTAGAGTCTTAAACTGACAGCGCGCTGAAACTAACCCTAGTTTTACACTGGGGCATTGCGTACCATGTACAACACAGGACACCATTGGAGGGGAAAAGTCAAGTTGCACATTATGCATGTGACGTTTCATATACAGTGGGGAATACACTTCACACAAAGACTTCACTTTGCAACTGTAAATTCACATGTTGTCCTGTACCGCATAGCAGTCTATATTCAATTCACTATTTCTCCTGAGTTTTCTCCTAGGTGATATGTTTACAACTTGTCATAAAATGCCTTTTAAACCACAGGCAAGCAAGAAAATACTCAAAATAATTTTAACAGTA
Source organism: Hyperolius riggenbachi (assembly GCF_040937935.1). Classification (NCBI taxonomy): domain Eukaryota; kingdom Metazoa; phylum Chordata; class Amphibia; order Anura; family Hyperoliidae; genus Hyperolius; species Hyperolius riggenbachi. Next base: position 136,768,040 of record NC_090657.1, read on the forward strand.
CTTTTCCAGCAACTTTTGAGTACTTTTTTCAATTGTAAAATGCTGAAAAGTTATTTTATTTTAAAGAGAAGATGAAAATTATCTCCTAGGGGATAATTCAGAAGAAAAAGTTATTTGCATATGGCTACTCAACAGCACTGAAAAGACTTGGTGTTTCTTTAACAGTTTCACAGCATCAGAACTTTGTTTTTCTTACCCAAGCCTCATTTTTAGCTGCATAGAAGAAAACTGCCAGGGCATTTTCCCCTGATGCTGTGCAAAGCATGATGAGATTTCTGATGTTGTTGTTCTCCTGCTGTTTTTGCGCAATTTGTTTTTTTAATTTTGAATCCTAGTGTGTGCAGCTGGGAGGGGTGATCAGGACACAGGACAGTTGGATCTGTGTCTCATGCTCCCTGTCACCTCCTTTCAACCAAAAAAATTGCTATCCCCATGAAAAAGATGCCTGCCCCATGACATTACAAACATTTGCCTGTTCTTTTAAAACAGGGTAGGTAAGAGATTAAACTACCTATCTATTTTAATTAACATAACTAATGTAACTTAATGACAGTATGTTTATTTAGGCTGAAAGAGAATCAGAGGTGGTTTCTTATAATCCTAAGAGCACACAGAGGCTGGGTCTACATATAATTCCCAGCCTCTGTTGCTCTACTGATCCCCCCCTGCGCTCTGCTGTCCCCCATAAATCACTCAACCGTGCTAGCGACACGCAGCATGTCGCATCTGGCTGTCTCGCCGCTCCCCCGCCTCCTCTATGTCGCCGCTCCCCGCCTGCATCTCTTCCCTCCAATCAGCGGGGAGAAATGCGGGTGGGGAGCGGCGCTATGGAGGAAACAGGGGAGCGGCAAGACTGACACTAGCAAAGGTAAACAGCCGGCTGCGACACTCTGCGCGTCACTAGCATGGTTGGGTGATTTTAAGGGGCATAGCAGAGAACGGGAAGGGGGGGGGGGGCTTAGGGGAGATCAGTATAGCAACAGAGGCTGGGGATTATATGCAGACCCAGCCTCTGTAGGCTCTTAGGATTATTGGAAACCACCTCAGGTTCTCTTTAAGTTCCCCTTTAAGTTACTCCAATGGATTCCATCATAGTGCAATGCTAACCTGCGGATGCGAACATAACATTACAATATAATTGCATTGCCTTTGCTATGCAATTATATTGACGAATCCAACTCACCACAATGAGTCAGAGTAAATGTAGCCAAACATGTAACATTTTACTAATAGCTTTTGTAAGCAGGCAGAATTTAGACATCAACATTTAACTTATGCAAAAACGAGGCGGAGGGGTTGCGCATCCTTAAAAACATGCTGCAATTGACTGGTTAATCACTCAGGCGCGCACCACCTCTACTAAACTCAGAATGCATGCTCTGCGTCCAAACAAATGCTACATATATTATACTATGGAGGAACTTTAGCTTCCACTATAGTTTGCATGCAAAGTATATACTAGATTATTCCACCACGATGAGGTAACCCTCCGGGCAAGAGGCCTAACTTAAGTTAAGACAACATATGTATAACGCTGGGAGCAGCTAGGCAAAAATGTGTAACATAGCGTTTGAAATCTCACACGTCAGTTCTTTCGCAGTTCTTTAGCTAAAAAAAGCCTGGTTTCAAAAGTCCCATAAGAAGTAACGTAACAGTGTAATATTTCAAACGGTCTGTGCTGAAAATGTGCCGTGGAATCTGTGATGAAACTTCTTGATAGCTACTGTGGTACTGTACTTAGCATACTTTGGTCAGAGACAGATGCCTATCCTGTCTTAATTGCACTCTTCCTCCATGCTATGCTTGTTCAACTGTCACTGCTGTCCATCTGTATAACATGTCAGCTTGAGCATCCATTGCTTCAGACATTTTAAATCTTATTAGATCTAAATATAAACCAAAGAAAAAAAAAGCTGGGTAGAGCTACTTCAACAAATTCATGTATTTCATCTGACTTGTCTGAGGATCAAACAGAAACAGTTTGTGTGAATGTTACCACTTCTCTAAAGCCCATCTCTGGTAACTGAACTCAACATAACAATTTTCTGGGGGAAGGTATATTATGGGGTGGGGTGTTAGGCCTGGGACCCACTTGTTGATCAGCGAAGTGCGTCTACTTTACAAATTGAATTTATGGTGATGTAGTGAATAGTAGGGCCAGGATACTAACTGCTTTGAGTTTGTGTGTTTCCGTGGGTTTTACCCAGGTACTTCACTTTCCCTAACATACCTCAGCTGAGAAACGTCTAGCATGTATATGGCGGCCCCCAATCCAGCCAGCCCATCCAAGGTGTCGGCGAGAGATCCAGACTGCCAGATCATCTCGCCCTAGCCCTGACCAACTCCATTGTTCTCTATCCTTCCCCCTCCCACTCTCTACTGCTTCATCTTGCGTCATACCCCCCCCCCCCCCCCCCCCCTTGAGCATAGGCCCTGGTCTGTCACCCAAAGGATCCCAATGATAGGGATTAGATTGTGACCTCCTCTGAGGGACAGTTAGTGACATGGCTATGTTTTCACTTTGCGGAAGATATTGATGCTATGTAAATTCATGGTAATAAAAACAAATTGGGCCATAAGCAATTCACTTTTTCTCCTGAGTTTTCTCCCAGGAGATAATTTCAATGTAAATTATGGTAACTTTTTTAGCACTTTGCAATGGAAAAAGCCAAACCAAAAAGTACTGTCAAAATTATTTTGAGTATTTATTTGCTTGCTGGGGGTGTAAAAGGCATTTTATTTACAAGTTGTGAAAATATCCCCTAGGAGAAAATTCAGGTGAAAAAGTGAATTGCATATGGCCCCTATGGGATAATGGGCACTGTTTTGTGCAATGTAACTCTGTGCGGTTCGAAGTCAAACAATTCACACCTCATCAGCTGCAATGCAACAAGTTCTGTTACAATGCAGAACATGCTGTGCCTTGCTAGAATCAACCACTGATGCACTCAATTTTAGTCAATGAAGGTGCACAATGGTCAGTTGCTTATTTGACATGGCATGCTATTGCAAATGTTGCATTTGATTGTGTAACATGTACGTTATACTAAGCAATATAAACTAGCCTTAGGTCTGAAACCCATTAGGAGCGCTTTTCTGAGCGCTTTGTGATTTGAAAAGCTCTTGCTAATGTAGTGCTATGGGTGTGATTCCACTGCTAGAGGGGTGTGATTTTATAAAAATCCCCCATAGGCTTGCATTAGCAAGAGCTTTTTCAAATCCACTAGCGCTTAGAAAGGCTTCTAGTGGGTTTGAGCCCTTAGTTTGGTTCAGTTGCTATAGAAGCAGAAATCAGCAAGGCAGGAAAGGGAAGTGCGCTTGTACAGCTTTTTGAAGGGGGAAAATTTCAAGACCCAATGAAAATATTTTCTAATAATAATGGATTTTGCAATGCTGTCCCATTCCTGTGACCGAAGTTCACTGCAGCACTGAAGACCATGTAAGGACTGGATTTCCGAGAGATTTGAGACCACACATAAAATAAAGAACGTTCTGTATTGTTCACTCACACCTTGCCTCACACTTTCACCGTTTTTTCACCCGTAGCCTAAGCCTTTATTTAGCCAGAGGTGGGAAACAATTTCTGTTCTTCGTTAAGAGTCTGGCTTGTCTTCTTCCCTTCCACATTTTAATTAGCTTACAGGCATTGTGAAGAAACTCTGCTGTGTCTGCCCGAGCCTACCCTTCCTGTAACTGCTGTTTCTAGGTGCCTGCTTTCAAAGAATTTGCTTATTAAATCACTCGGCAGAAGTGATAACATGGGTTCTCATTAAAGCTCAATTAACTCAAACTGTGAAAAGTGATTAAAAAATATTGTCAGCCAGAATATTCTCATGCTCAAATTACATCCTCCTACTGATACTCCTCTCCTAATCAAACGCGAGGCAGGTGGGATCGATGGAAGACACAAGCTGCTGAGTGCAATAAAGAGGAGAATGAAGATTGTATCTCCTTGATAAGCTGGAATACACAGGTACCCATGGGAGAAAGGGAGTCATCAATTACATCAACCTACTACACTGAAAGTCTCTTTACAGGGAAACTGTAGACTATTTTCTCGCTAAGCTTATTTTGCGCTAAGACTTAAATGCTCTTCTTAAAGTTAACCTGAACCGAGTAAAATTATTTAAAATAAACACATAATGTACCTGTAAATGAATATTACATACACCCCCCACGAAACTCACCATTTCTTCTTACAATGATCGCATCAGTTCTGACAACATCTTGTCAGACTTGTCTTTGAGGAAGCTGAAAGCCTTGGGGCCTTTTTTCACTATTTCAGTTGCTGTCAGTCAGGGGTGCTTCTAAGGGTTTTGTGGCCACAAGCGTCACATAATTTGCAAGTGGTTTCTCCACTTTGCTTTATGTTTGGCCCACTCTAGTCTACGAAGAATGCTATATTGAATGTGAAGCCCTTGATTACCAAGGAAGCCATATAGAGCAAGGAGGGGGAAAACACTAGACATCAGGGAAATGTATATGGGAGGGAGGAGGGCCATTAGACATCAGGGAATTTTTTTAAGGATGGGGTGTGGCCACTAGACTTTGGGGTCAATTCATAAAAGGCTGTGCTGGAAAAACATCTTGTCGGGAAAATACCGCATTTGGTATTTTAGACTTTAGTGTGCTAATTCATAAAAATGTTTACAGTTGCAAAAGAAGTTCAGGGATTTCCCGAACTACGCTGGCAGTAACATGATAAGTTGCCTGAGTTGATAAATTTTCTCTGTGCAGAGACAGCGTTACAATACAAGAGGCATCCCCAACTTCCCTTTAGATATGCATTGTTTTGTTATACTGCTTCTGTTTGCCCTGAATCTGCGCTGAATATGTCTATTAGTCTTTCTAAACAATCTATTTAATTGCCACAGCTTAAAGAATTTCAAGAAATGTTACACATGCAGGCTTTCTGATGTAAAAAAACATATGAAAACAGGTACCCAAGAGGTTAAAAAACACAGCCTGAGGTATTCTAGGAAGCCTTGTTTGTTCTGTTCTCACCTCTGCTGCCTTGGAGATCTGTCTCCATTAACTTTGCTCTTATCCGCACCCTTATTACCTTTTCAAAGCATGCGGTATTCTCCATCCCAATACTGCCTGCTCTAATCTTTATGAATTGACATTTACTGACATGTGCTGGAGGTGTTCACCGCACAAGGCGATAATTTACCTCACTGCTCGGGAATGTCATCTTTTCATGCACTAACAGCTTTTATGAATTGACATTTGGCTAAGTGTTCGGTAAAGTCAGCTGTTTTCAGCATTACCACATGCAGTAATGCTTTATGAATCAAGGCCAATGAGTTTGGCCAGCAACTTCATCTAGGTGTTTAATTCCAGCCCATTTTATATTCAAGTTTGACACCCCCGTTCTAAATGAAGCTATTTAAAGGAATACTATCGATCTATGCATTTATTTTTAAATGCTGTATGTTGTAGCACACATTAGGACAAGTACTAGGAGCAATTTTATTCCTCACACAGCTGTTCCTCTCAGCTGTAAAATCCTCCGTCAGTTTTGGATACAAAATGTATCTAAATACTGACGGCTCCCAGAGGGATGTCTCTGCACAGGGGAGTTGCTATCAACTCCTCAGTTTATGGTTTAATTATCACCTTGCTGAAAGAATCTTATTGATATGGTGGTAAGGGTTAAAGATTCGAGCAATGTGTGTTTATTATCTGTGCTTCTCTTGACTGATAAAGATACTAATAATGCTAATTGTAAACAGTGGTCTGCCCCTCTCAGCAGCTTGTAAAGTGGATGCAGCCTGGAGTAAATCATCGTCATAAGCAGGCAGCCAGGCAACCAGTCTGAGTGTAAACACAGACTAATGTTATGCTGGGCATTCACTATTCGTTTTTCACTTATCAATAGAGCCGCTGATGGCTCGATTGATAATATCCGACAGGTCCGATGACCCGCCGGATAGATTCCCCGCTCGATCCCCGCGGGCGGACAATAGCGGGGAATCGAGTGGAAGATAAGGAGCACCCGCGGGGACGAGCGGGAATCGATCCGGCCACCCGCGGGGAAGTGGCGGGAGTCGATCCGCCGGCTAATTGAGTCGCAGGGTCGACCCGTGTATGCCCAGCATTATAGCTAGTTATATTCCAGCAATATTACAGCTCATTTAGTTACCGGTTACCACCTCAGATCAGCCTATTTCTCCTCATGTCCCCTGCATGCTGTGAGTGACACGGTGAAATATATTTGTGAGCTGTGTGAGAAATGAATTTTTAAGCAGGGATAGCAGGAGAGAGACCTGGGTGAATAAATAAAGTGCCCCTACCACTAGTGGTAATGTGTAATTGTAAATGCCACTGCACCAATGGTAAAAGTCAGGATGTGCTGTAATCGCCCCTGGAGTCACAGGTAAACCGCAAAGTACTCCATATGATCCGCACCCATCCAAAATGTGTCTTTATTTATAGCTCTTTAAAACATGGTACAAAAGTATAAAAAGTCCATCAGTGGGTCTGTACAAAGTGATATCACTTTGCACAGACCCACTGATGGACTTTTTATACTTTTGTACCATGTTTTAAAGAGCTATAAATAAAGACACATTTTGGATGGTGCAGATCATATGGAGTACTAGTGGTAATGTGTACACTAATATAGAGTATTGAAAAAAAAAGTTGTTTCAATCGATAGTATTCCTTTAACCACATTTTTAATTGCTTACACATAGCTTATGTGTGGAAATAGAGCATTAAAAAGGGATTAGTTTAAACGACACCTGAAGTTTGTGGAATATGGAGACTGCCCTATTTACTTCCTTTTTAAACACTTCTAGTTGCCTGGTGTCCTGCTCATCTTTCAGGCATCAGTAATATCTGTATCACCCACCTGAAATGCAGCAAATTTCGTCAAACTTCAGTCAGATATCTGATCTGATCAGGGTCTATAGCTATAAGTATTTGAGGCAGAGGATCAGCAGGACAGCCAGGGAATTCACATTAACCACTTCAGGGCCACAGGTTTTACGTCCCCAAAGACCGGGCCATTTTTGTAAAATAGGCCACTGCAGCTTTAAGGCCTATTTTTAAGTTACATTAGTTATGTTAATTAAAATATGTAATATAATATCTTACCCACCCTGTTTTGAAAGAACAGGCTAATGTTTGTGATTTCATGGGGGCAGCCATCTTTTTCATGGGGCTGTCATCTTTTTGGTTGAATGGAGGTGAAGGGAGCATGAGACACAGTTCCAACTGTCCTGTGTCCTGATCACCCTTCCCATCTGCGTGCGCTAGGCTTCAAATCTCAAGTTATTATTATTATTATTATTATTTGTTGTATTTATAAAGCGCCAACATATTACGCAGCGCTGGACAATAAATATATACAATGATACAAGGATGACATACATAGGGTTATACACATAGAACAAAGTTATACATACAAATTGTACAAAATACATGATCATGCAATATGGGCTGGTTAGGTAGGCCCAGTAATACAAGTACAGGCTGTCATAGGACAGGAGCACATGATCCTGTAGATTACACTAGGGAGTGGAGGACCCTGCCAGAGGCTTACAATCTAAAGGGAGGGGTGGAAACACTAGGGGGGGGGGGGGCTGTTAAATATTCCTTAGAGAGTTACTGTGTGGTAGGAGGTGGGTAGGCCATCATAAAGAGGTGGGTTTTGAGGGCTTGCTTGAATGTGTTGAAAGAGGGAGCAAGTCTGATGGGTGGTGGAAGGGCATTCCAGAGGGTGGGGGCAGCTCTTGAGAAATCCTGCAGGCGGGCATGGGAGTGTGAAATGTGTGGGGTGGTGAGGCGAAGGTCGTTGGAGGAACGGAGGGGGCGACCTGGTGTATACTTGTGAACAAGCTCCGAGATGTAGGTAGGGCAGGTTTTGTGCACAGATTTATACGCCAGGCATAGAATCTTGAAACTTATCCTGAAACGGATAGGGAGCCAGTGCAGGGATTCACAAAGGGGAGATGTGGATGCAGAGCGGTGCGAAGAATGGATGAGTCTTGCAGCCGCGTTCATCACTGATTGAAGGGGGGCAGTGCGTTTCAGGGGGAGGCCAGAAAGGAGGGAATTACAGTAATCAAGGCGGGAGATGATGAGGGCATGGATGAGCAGTTTGGTCGTGTCCGGGGTTAAAGGAGAGGATGTTTTGGATGTGTGGGATAAAGTAGAGGTCAGAGTCCAAGGTGACACCCAGACAGCGGGCCTGGTAGGTAGGGACAATGGTTGTGTTGTCGATTGTGAGGTGGAAATCTGGGATGGGTGCAGCAGCATGGGGTGGAAAGATCAGGAGCTCAGTTTTGTCTAGGTTAAGCTTTAGGAACCTAGCTGACATCCAGGAGGAAATTGCTGAGAGACACGAGGAGACCTTGTTTATGGTGGTGGATGAGAGATCGGGGGTATGAAGGTAAATATGAGTGTCATCTGCATAAAGGTGGTAATTGAAGCCCAGGGAGGAGATAAGCTTGCCAATTGAAGAAGTGTATATGGAGAAAAGAAGGGGGCCTAGAACAGAGCCCTGGGGGACCCCAACTGAGAGGGGGGCAGGGGTTGAGGAGGAGCCATTGAAGGAAGTGATGAAGGAGCGATTGGATAGGTAGGAGGAGATCCAGGCCAAGGCAAGACCATGGATGCCCATGGACTGTAGTGATTGGAGGAGGAGGGAGTGGTCAAAAAAAAAAAAAAACAACAAAGTTGCGCCAAAACAGCAGAAGGAGAACAACATCATCAGAAATGCCATCATGCTTTGCCCAGCATCAAGGGAAAAATGCCCGGGCAAATTTCTTTGATGGGGTGAAGCTTAGCTTCTGTGCAGCTAAAAGTGAGGCTTGGGTAAGAAAAACAAAGTTCTGATGCTGTGAAACTGTTGGTTAAAGAAACACCAAGCCTTTTCAGTGTTGCTGAGTAGATTTTTAGCCTGGAGGTTCACTTTAATATAGTTTTAAAATCCCTAAGCTGTGGCAGTGATGCCTTTTATGTTATACTTCCAATCAACAAGATTGTTATATGCAAATTAGAGAAGCTGGAGCCTGTGGAATTATCAACTGAGGAGTTGGCAGATTTTTTACCATCTTCACAGCCCTGATTAAACACACCTGAAGTGAAAGGGATATGGAGGCTGCCATATGTATGCCATAGTAACATTACCAGTTGTCTGTCCTGCTGTTCTTTCTGGTATCAGAAGGGTCTGAATCACACACCTGAAACAAGCATGCAGCAAATCCAGTCAAACTTCAGTCAATCATCTATCCAGCATGTTTGTTTTCCTGGTCAAGGGCTACAATTATTGGTGGCAGGGAATCAGCAGGACAGCCAGGCTATTTGCATTGCTCAAAAGGAAATAAATATGGCAGCCTTTATATTTCTCTCACTTCAGGTGTCTTATAACGTTCGCAGCAGGTATCTGTCTCCCTTTTTTTCTTTTACAATACTTTCTTTTTAAAGTATAGCATAAAACAATGGTTTTTTTAAATGAATATAAGACTGTGTCTTAATTTAGGCTTTTTAGAGTTACTATTCAAACTCACATGTGCTGTATAAACTCAGCTGTGTTTTTATTTTTATTTTAAATTAAATATACATGTTTGTAAAACTGCCACTAGAGGGAGAGCTTTTACATCACATCAATCACTCTGCCTTGCTGATTTACCAACTGCTGAGATATGGGGTACAAACAGCAAAAAATCTCACCTTTTCATCAAGTCATGGAGAATGTAGTTCACCCAAAAATCAATGGTCAAATGGAGAGGTTTTTAAAAGAGAACTTTTTATAAAATAATATCCGGTACAAAGACTGCATTGTTTTCAGTGTCAGAACTGACCCACAGAATTAAATAAAGTGCCCTAAATGCGTACTTCCAACACTGCAACACTACCTGCATTTTCACACTATTTTATTTAATTTCATTTTATTTGTGTGTGTGTGCGTTGGTACTGCCATCTTGCTAGTGATGTCAGCAGTATGCACAGCAGCTTGGTAAGATAATGTATCTGAAGGTGCCCAATTTTTATGTACAATTTTGTATTTTGATCAAATAAATCAGATGGAGATGTATAAAAACAGAATGAACCGTTGCTCACGGTAGATGACCTGATCACAGTACTGCATTGTAACGAAAGCCGTTATTCTAACTCAAGGTATGCAGGCTTTGTATTAATGTCTATGGCCAGTCGTCATTACAGTTCACCCTCATTATAATGCGTGCGTTATGCAACGGACCACTGTGAATCCAACCTTTGAGTCAATATAGCTGGTTTGTCGATCCGTCTGATGGATTTTTATAATTGGATCTGTTCTGATCAAGTTAAAAATTGTTCTTTTGATGTATACAATCTATTTTTTTCCTGTTTTAACAAATTCTTATTAAAGTAAAACTGAAGCTACGTGAAAAAATAAGGTTAGATTTTCACAGATGGAAAGGAAAAGGCTGTGGATCTCAAAAGGCCTCACATTTTTTAAGTACTTTCACATTTGCTTTAACAAAGCCTCATTGTGTTTCCAACACAAGTTTATGCTCCTTGTTTGTTTGCATTCTAATAAACTTTTACATTATTTGAAAAGAGTTTCAACTTGAAACTTTTTCAAATGCTTTAAAACTTTACCAAAATAATTAGTTAAATCTATGTATTGCTGTATATTGGTATGTTACACCACCCTCCCAGTGATGTTTATCCTAAGCTGTTTAAATATGTGGCATATCCCCCCCCCACCCCTTCAAAGAATTCAAGCATTCTGAGAGACTAGGTATATTTTTTACTGGCTTTGGGACTTGCAATAAACAAACATTCCGCAAAGATCAACTGACAGGACTAAAAAAAAAAAGACCTGTGATAAATTTCAGAAAGTAAACTGGGGTTAGTAAAGATTTTGCAATGGACCAACACGGACTATATGATTTATAAAAATATTGTAAAAATATAAATAAATACATTTCATGTATTACATTATTTTCACTAAAGTTCCTTTTGTCCTTCGATTGAAATACTCTGAACAGGAATTTTGAGAAACACAGTTCAAATAAAATGAAAGCTCTGTAAACACACTAAATGACACCCAGCCATAGCTCCGTAATGACCAAAGTCAAGAGTCCAGTGTTAGATCATTCTGGACTACTTTTGGCCTCATACAGACATAACAACATTTGTCCCAAAAGACTGATGCCTGCACAGGTGTCCTTCATCCTCTGCAGGTAACCCTGCTCTAGAGAATAATGAATTCCTTCTTAGAATTTTTTAGCCATTTCTTTTTGTATTGTATTTTATTGCATTTGCAGACTGCAGATAATAGCTTTTAGATTTCCTATAGAGCTCTTACAGACCTTGAAAAAAATCCCCATATTTTGTATACTCTGAAAACATTAAAATGTTTTTCAGTGAAGATCTACACATTAGAATAATAGTCTAAACAACTTTACCTAAAAAGCAAAACAGCAATTACCTGTCACGGAGGGAAAGTAGATTCCTACAAGAAGTGTGAAATATGTTGTCATGTCACTAAATACATAATGCTGGTCCAAGTCAATAGGGTCCGAGTTGGGAACAGAGTGGAGTCCAGTTTTCTCCACAATCAAACCCTTTGCCGAATAATGCGACCACACGTTTTCTGAAGAGTAAAAATAGTGGGTTAAATGTCTAAACTTTTCACGCTCTCCTTCCCCCATAAACAGTCATGTTCATACAGGCAATATCCATAAATATTTGGGTATTGATAAAGCTATGATTATTTTAAATAAAAAAAGTTATATAAGAATATGAGCTGAAACTACAGCCTGCCACCTTCAACTTAAAGTGTACCTGTAGTGGTGGTAGAAAATGCTGCGCCAACCACAATAGAATATAATGCTGTTCAATACGGGGATTAGGGCGGGATCAGCTGGGAATACACTAGTTAGCCCAGGAGTGGGTCCTGTATTAATATAGATAGGGCGAATATGTGTTACCACGTATTGTAAAGGCGCATCACATGGGCAGTACTGTGGGCGGGATATCTTGAGGGGAGTGCGATGCGCGGCGTGGAGTTGGAGCGCAGCGTCACGTCGGTGCGCGTGTGGGTTAGCTGACATTGACGTCACGTATGGGGAGGTTTAAGTGCGGCTGGCGTACTGGCAACGCTAGCCCCTGATGAGTCTTGTGACGAAACGCGTAGGGCGGAGCCAGTACGCCTGACGCACTACACGGTAGTCCGGACGAGCCGCTGATTGCGGGGGAACGAGCGGGACGCCGCGAACGAACCCAGCAGTAATAGAGTGGTACGCCGGACAGCCCTGCTGTTGTGATATGCTTATCTGTATCTTGGAGCTTGTAAGTTCATAGAGGGCGCGAGAGGCGCAGTGTGTTTTATATGAGCATTGGATGTTACGCAATGAAGTTTTTATGTGTTTTTTATTGAGGAATAAAGGCCTTTTTTTATGACACCATGGATGTGGATTACTGATGTGCCTCTGAGTACCACATGCTGAGCTTGAACTCCACCTGTATATTGGTGGTCATCATCTGGTGAGCTGCTCTGTTTTCAGAGGTGGAGGGAGTAATTTGCACGGGCACAGTCTCACCTTTTGACACTTTTGCTGTGGGTGTAGTTTTATATTGAGTAAGCAGGTTACGCTATGTCAGATTATTTTACAGATACGGCAGCGCGCAGTGGATGATATTAAGTTAAAGTGTACCTGGCTGAGCCGCAGCTCGGCTACACAAAATCAGATACTTACCTAAAGAGAGGGAAGCCTCAGGATCCTATTGTGGCTTCCCGATCTCTGCTAATGTCCCCCATCGCTGAGCCCAGCTCCTCTTCCTTATTCATGGCCACACAATAGCCGACTGAGCTCGCCCACAAATGCGTAGTGAGCCGGACCTGCGGGGTCCGTGCTACTGCGCATGAGCAGGCGGGCTCCAGCGGCTACAGCACGCAAATGAAGAAGGAAGTGGAGCTGCGTGGCCCTGATGTGGAGTGGGGCCGTGTTCTGCAACAGGGGACAAGGAAGAGAAGCCTCAATAGGATCCTGAAGCTTCCCTCTCTACAGGGTAAGTTCTTGTTTGGAACCCGAGCTTCGGCTCACATTCACTTTAAAAGGACTCCGAGCACCTCTCATGAGTATGCCTTTAAGCTAGACGACTTCCACCAAAGTTTTGCTATAACCCCTCTGGAGGAGCCTCTTGCAATGGTCATGCATGTCACTTCCTCTTCCTGCTTCATTCAGTGATGCACTTCTCTAACAGAGAAGACACCTTGTCCCCTGTTGACCTGGAAGTTATAACACAGCCAAGATGGCAGCCGCAATTTTTAAATTGAAATCGAACAAAAACTATTAGGTGTAGAATGGCAATTCAGGTATCAAATGAAAGAGGAGAGCACAAGCTACAGAAAGGTACTTTCTTTAAAGGGATACTGTAGGGGGGTCGGGGGAAAATGAGCTGAACTTACCCGGGGCTTCTAATGGTCCCCCGCAGACATCCTGTGTTGGCGTAGCCACTCCCCAATGCTCCGGCCCCGCCTCCGGTTCACTTCTGGAATTTCTGACTTTAAAGTCAGAAAACCACTGCGCCTGCGTTGCCGTGTCCTCGATCCCGCTGATGTCACCAGGAGTGTACTGCGCAGACACAGACCATACTGGGCCTGCGCTGTGCGCTCTTGATGACATCAGCGGGATCGAGGACACGGCAACGCAGGCGCAGTGGTTTTCTGACTTTAAAGTCAGAAATTCCAGAAGTGAACCGGAGGCGGGGCCGGAGCATCGATGAGCGGCTGTGCCAACACAGGATGTCTGCGGGGGACCGTTAGAAGTCCCGGGTAAGTTCAACTCATTTTCCCCTGACCCCCCTACAGTATCCCTTTAAGTACTTTGCAGTACTGGCCGGAGTCTCTAGGCATACCCATGAGAGGTGCTCGGAGTCCCTTTAAGGGTCTTATCTGAGTTTGCTGAATGGTTTATGAATTATAGCATTTTTATGCTTAGACCTCTCATTTGAACAGAACAAGAAGTAATTGGATAGCTGACTGACAAGCTTTTTATATAACAAGGTGAGGAAAGTTCCATTAATTATTTATAGTATACCTTCAGTTTTCAGCATTGGCAAGTGAAAAATGACTGAATAACAATTGAGAGGGCAAACTTAGGATGAAATGAAACCAATCATTTTGCAAACTTTTTCTTGCCGTTTTACTGATGAGATGTAAAAACACTGCTTGTAGGATAACTCGGGGGAAACAAATGAGTCACATTACTGCCACAAACATGCATCAATTTTATTGGAATTGCACATGAAAGACCAATACAAAGTGGCGTACATGTGAGAAGTGGATCGAAAATCATACATCATTCCAAACATTTTTTACAAATAACTGCAAAGTGGGGTGTGCGCAATTATTCGGCCCCCTGAGTCAATACTTTGTAGAATCACCTTTTGCTGCAATTACAGCTGCCAGTCTTTTAGGGTATGTCTCTACCAGCTTTGCACATCTAGAGACTGAAATCCTTGCCCATTCTTCTTTGCAAAACAGCTCCAGCTCAGTCAGATTAGATGGACAGTGTTTGTGAACAGCAGTTTTCAGATCTTGCCACAGATTCTCGATTGGATTTAGATCTGGACTTTGACTGGGCCATTCTAACACATAGATATGTTTTGTTTTAAACCATTCCATTGTTACCCTGGCTTTATGTTTAGGGTCATTGTCCTGCTGGAAGGTGAACCTCCGCCCCAGTCTCAAGTCTTTAGCAGTCTCCAAGAGGTTTTCTTCCAAGATTGGCCTGTATTTGGCTCCAACCATCTTCCCATCAACTCTGACCAGCTTCCCCTGTCCCTGCTGAAGAGATGCAACCCCCAAGCATGATGCTGCCACCACGATATTTGACAGTGGGGATGGTGTGTTCTGAGTGATGTGCAGTGTTAGTTTTCCACCACACATAGCGTTTTGCATTTTGGCCAAAAAGTTCCATTTTGGTCTCATCTGACCAGAGCACCTTCTTCCACATGGTTGCTGTGTCCCCCACATGGCTTGTGGCAAACTGCAAACGGGACTTCTTATGCTTTCTGTTAACAATGTCTTTCTTCTTGCCACTCTTCCATAAAGGCCAACTTTGCACAGTGCATAACTAATTGTTGTCCTATGGACAGAGTCTCCCACCTGAGTTGTAGATCTCTGCAGCTCGTCCAGAGTCACCATGGGCTTCTTGACTACATTTCTGATCAGCGCTCTCCTTGTTCGGCCTGTGAGTTTAGGTGGATAGCCTTGTCTTGGTAGGTTTACAGTTGTGCCATACTCCTTCCATTTCTGAATGATCGCTTGAACAGTGCTCCTTGGGATGTTCAAGGCTTTGGAAATCTTTTTGTAGCCTAAGCCTAATTTAAATTTCTCAATAACTTGATCCCTGACCTGTCTTGGACCTGTCTTGTGTGTTCTTTGGACCTTACGGTGTTGTTGCTCCCAATATTCTTTTAGACAACCTCTGAGGCCCTCACAGAGCAGCTGTATTTGTACTGACATTAGATTACACACAGGTGCACTCTATTTAGTCATTAGCACTCATCAGGCAATGTCTATAGGCAACTGACTGCACTCAGATCAAAGGGGGCCGAATAATTATGCACACACCACTTTGCAGTTATTTATTTGTAAAAAATGCTTGGAATCATGCATAATTTTCGTTCCCCTTCTCACATGTACACCACTTTGTGTTGGTCTTTCATGTGGAATTCCAATAAAATTGATTCATGTTTGTGGCAGTAATATGACAAAATGTGGAAAACTTCAAGGGGGCCGAATACTTTTGCAACCCACTGTATGTATTTAACCACCTTTCGACCGCCTAACGTCAATTGGCAGTCGCAAGTTTGCTCCCCAGGACTTGACACCAATCAGCGTTGGGCGGTTTTGCAGGGGATTGCGCACGCATACCCGCTTGAGTGACGGAGCTCTGCTCCGTCATCAGTCTACCAGCGGTGAACGCCGCTAGCAGACTCTTAGATGGCGAAATCGCCGTCTATTTACATTGTACAGAACTGCGATCTAATGCAGCGCTGTACTGGGGACAGCCGTGTCACTCGGCTGTCCCCTGGAGAGGCTCCAAACACGATCCCTTCGCTGTGATTGGCCATTGGGGAGAGGGAATTTTTTTTTTAAATAAGCAACTTTATTAAAAAAAACTAATACATTAATAATAATAAAAAAGCCTGCAGCAACAATCAGAGCCCACCAACAGAAAGCTCTGTTGGTGGGCAGAAAGGGGAGGGGGGTTTGGTTGGTGTGCTCCGTTGTATGGCTCTGCAGCAAGCTATTAAAGCTGCAGACAGAGCACTGAATTGTAAAAAAATAGCCTAGTCACTAGGGGGGGGGGGGGGGGGGGGTGTAAGCCTATGGCCCTTAAAAGGCTAAAAAAAAAGTGCAGCAAAAAACAAAAACAAAAAAAAGTTGAAAGTAAAGCTGTGAAAAATAATAGTTTTGTTTTCCTCATGGTATTTTTCTCCGCGCTACATTTCCCAGCTTTAACCCAAATGATTTGCCATTGTTCTGTGAAAACATCACCAAACTCTATTGTTTTTCACCTCGGATGAGTCCGCTGGCTACTCCTGGGATGCCCTGAATCTCCGTTACATTATTTTGAGCAAAGTAGAGATCGCAGGTGGCGTTGAGGAGCGGCGACGAGCAGAAAAGAGCCCACAGCTTGCTTGTGACTGTCTCGTTGCCGTTGTCAATAAACTTTGCGCACACATCGAATTCTTTTTTGGACAAAGTCCGGTTGCCAAGGAGACAGATTCTAAGAAAATATATATAAGAGCACATTGTAAGATGAGCACAAATGCAACTGCAAGATTAGAGCATGACAAGTTAAAAAGCATCGTCATCAAAAGCATTAACTTTGTTCTCTGATTCCCCCTAGGTCAACTGTTTTCAGTCTTTTTCCTCTGAAAGTCATTGATGAGGTTTTGTTTCTCTCTCTTTAAAGTGAACCTAAACTGAGAAGGATATGGATTTTTCCTTTTAAAATAATACCAGTTGCCTGACTCTCCTGCTGATCCTGTGTCTCTAATACTTTTAGCCACAGCCCCTGAACAAGCATGCAGATCAGGTGCACTGACTGAAGTCAGACTGGATTAGCTGCATCCTTGTTTCAGGTGTGTGATTCAGCAACTACTGTAGCTATAGAGATCAGCAGGAGTGCCAGGGAACTGGTATTGTTTAAAAGGAAACATCCATATCCCTCTCAGTTTAGGTTCCCATTAAAGAGACACTGAAGCTAAAAAAAATCATGATGATTTGCATGTGCAGTACAGCTAAAAAATAAAACATTAGGAGCAGAGACATATGTCTAATATTGTTTCCAGTAGAGGAAGAGTTAAGAAACTCCAGTTGTTATCTATGCAAAATAGCCATTGAGCTCCACGACTTTTAAAGTCGCAGAGAGTTCTGTCTTCTGATGCTTGTTATCTCAAGTGTTTGTACATGTATTTTCTTTTTCTCTGCCAGAGCATGGGTCAATAGTTCACAAGACTGCTCTATAAAAACATTTAGAATGCTTAGTGTGTAAACTGCAAATATTAGAGAATGATGCAATGTTATAAAAAAAACACTAACTGAAAATAAAAATATGAGAATATTTTCTTTGCTACTAATCTTCTAGTAATTATCCGTACTACACAACCAATCCATTATATCATATTTTTTTTTTTTTTTTGCTTCAGTGTCTCTTTAATATAGCAAAGCCACTTTGCTCAGTTTTTCCTCTGATAACTGCTCTGCAGTCGTCTTCCTTGGCATTGTAGCACAAGGCCACGCGATAGCTTGCTGTACTCTATAGGCTGAGCACTGGGAGTCTGAGCCATGAATTGGCACATGCATCTTAAGCCCAACAGGATTGCAACTCAGGTTGCTCAATCATTTATGACGGTTTTGGAAATTTTTGAGGTATGTACAGGTGTCTGCCAATGGGCAATATTCGAAAACCATGCCTGATACCAAGGCCCAATTGGTATTGATTTTTCCACTCTTAGCTGTCCTCCTTCCCATCCCTCCATCCTTCCCTCTCTCATATTGAGGGACACACTGCTCACTAGACAGCTGAGTTGAGTGTATGTACAGCAAAAGGCAATCCTACAAAATTAAATATTTTGGATGTTCATTTTTGCACATGTGTAAGAGCTTATATTGTCCACATCCAATCACATAGTCATTTCTTAACAAGATGAAATATAACATATGCTGCTCCCATAGTTGGAAGCACCCCTTAAAGGGAACCCAAAGTGAGAGGTGATACGGAGGCTGACATATTTTTTTTTCCTTTTTAAACAATATCAGTTGCCTGGCACCCCTACAGTCCTCTGCCTCTAATACTTTTAGCCATAGACCCTGAACAAGCATGCTGATCAAAATCTGACAAGATTAGCTGTATGCTTGTTTCAGGTGTATGATTCACACACTACTGCATCCAAGCAAACCAGCAGGATGGCCAGGTAACTAGTGTTGTTTAAAACTAAATATGCCAGCCTCCATATACCTCATGCTTCAGGTTCCCTTTGATTTTTCTATACGGTGCATCCAGAAAGTACTCACAACACATCACTTTTTCCACATTTTTTTTTTATGCTACAGCCTTAATACATAGTTACATAGATATTTTGGTTGAAAAAAGACATACGGCCATCGAGTTCAACCAGTATAAAGTACAACACCAGCCTGCTCCCTCACATATCCCTGTTGATCCAGAGGAAGGCGAAAAAAACCCTTACAAGGCATGGTCCAATTAGCCCCAAAAGGGAAAAATTCCTTCCCGACTCCAGATGGCAATCAGATAAAATCCCTGGATCAACATCATTAGGCATTACCTAGTAATTGTAGCCATGGATGTCTTTCAACGCAAGGAAAGCATCTAAGCCCCCTTTAAATGCAGGTATAGAGTTTGCCACAACGACTTCCTGTGGCAATGCATTCCACATCTTAATTACTCTTACTGTAAAGAACCCTTTCCTAAATAAATGGCTAAAACGTTTTTCCTCCATGTGCAGATCACGTCCTCTAGTCCTTTGAGAAGGCCTAGGGACAAAAAGCTCATCCGCCAAGCTATTATATTGCCCTCTGATGTATTTATACATGTTAATTAGATCCCCTCTAAGGCGTCTTTTCTCTAGACTAAATAAACCCAGTTTATCTAACCTTTCTTGGTAAGTGAGACCTTCCATCCCACGTATCAATTTTGTTGCTCGTCTCTGCACCTGCTCTAAAACTGCAATATCTTTTTTGTAATGTGGTGCCCAGAACTGAATTCCATATTCCAGATGTGGCCTTACTAGAGAGTTAAACGGGCAATATTATGCTAGCATCTTGAGTTTTTATTTCCCTTTTAATGCATCCCAAAATTTTGTTAGCTTTAGCTGCAGCTGCTAAAATTCAAAATTGATTAAATTATTTTTTTCCTCAGAATTCGACACACAGCACCATGAAAACATGAACAAAGTTTACTTGAGATTCTTGCGAATTAAAACAAAAAGAGAAAACACATGTATATAATGTTGAAGCTGTGAAGCTCAATTTTGAGCTTCACAGCCTTTGCCATGAAGCTCAAATTGAGCCAAGGTGCATCCTGCTTCTCCTGATTATCCTTGAGATGTTTCTGCAGTGTAAATGGAGTCCACCTGTGGTAAATTCAGTTAACTGGACGTGATTTGGAAAGGCACACACCTCTCTATATAGGTTCCCACAGTTGACAGTTCATGTCAGAGCACAAAACAAGCATAAGGTCAAATTAATTGTTTGTAGACCTCCGAGACAGGATTGTCTCAAGGTACAAATGTGGGGAAGGTTACCGAAAAAGTTCTGCTGCTTTGAAGGTCCCAATAAGCACAGTGGCCTCCATCATCCGGAAGTGGAAGAAGTTTAAAACCACCAGGGTTTTAACTTTTGGCAACTTTTTCTACAAAATTTTCTCCTAGGTGATATTTTCAAAATTGTCAGTAAAATGCCATTTAAACACCCACCAAACAAAAAATACTTTTAAAGTACTTTTTCACCTACTTCTTGGTATTTTTTGTTTCCATTCCAAAGTGCTAAAAAGTCAATTTAAATTGAAGATGGAAAATTATCTCCATGAGAAAACACAGGAGAAAAAGTGAATTGCATATGGTTTCAAGACTTTTCCTATAACTGCACAACTGAGCGATCAGAGGAGAAAGGCCTTAGGGAGGTGACCAAGAACACAATGGTCACTCTGTCAGAGCCCCAAAGGCCCTCTGTGGAGAGAGGAGAACCTTCTGGAAGGACAACCATGTCTCCGATCAGGCCTGTATGGTATGAGTGGCAGGATGGAAGTCACTCCTTAGTAAAAAGACACATGGCAGCCTGCCTGGAGTTTGCCAAAAGACAACTGAAGGTCTCTCACACCAGGAAAAAACAAAATTTTCTGGTCTGATGAGACAGATTGAACTCTTTGGTGTGAATGTCAGGCATCCAGTTTGGAGGAAACCAGGCACTGCTCATCACCAGGCCAATAGCATCCCTACAGTAAGGCATGAACCATCATGGTGGTGGCAGCATCATGATATGGGGATGTTTTTCAGCAACAGGAACTGGGAGACTAATCTGGATAAAGGTAAGGATGACTGCAGCAATGTACAGAAACATCCTAGATCAAAACCTGCTCCAGAGTACTCACGAACCCAGACTGGGGTAAAGGACAATGACCTTAAGCGCGCAGCCATGATATAAAAGGAGTGGCTTCAGGTCAACTCTGAATGTCCTTGAGTGACCCAGCCAAAGCCCAGACTTGACTGCAGTTGAACATCTCTGGAGAGACCTTAAAATGGCTGTGCACCGACACTTCCCTTCCAACTTGATGGAGCTTGAAAGGTGCTGCAAAGAGGAATGGGCGAACTAGCCAAGTATAGCGTGTGACATCATATTAAAAAAGACTTGAGGCTGTAATTACTGCCAAATGTGCAGTGACAAAGTATTGAGCAAAGGCTGTGAATACTTATGTAAATGTGATTTCTCCGTTTTTTATTTTTAATACATTTGCCAAAACCTCAGGTAAACTTTTTTCACGTTGTCATCATGGGGTGTTGTGTGTAGGTAGAATTCTGAGGGAAAAAATGAATCCACTATGGAATAAGGCTGTAACATAACAAAATGTGGGGAAAAAATGATGCGCTGGGAATACTTTCTGGATGCATTGTATAATGTGATCCTCTGATAAGATCAGGTGCATTGATTGCAGTGTATCCACAATTATGCCCAACCTAGCTGGTGATAGTGATAACCAGCTTGGTAATCAATATACCTGGCCTTGTGGAACATTCTATGAAAACCAAAGCAAAATAATTATACAGTACAAACATCAGTGGTAAAAAGACACATCTCAGCCCCCACCTGAAATATGCAGCGGTTATAAATTGCTCTGAGATGCTTGTTACCGGCTTCAACCATACCCCAGCACTGTGTAGTTTGCCTTCTTAAAACAGAAGGTATTTGCGATAATTCAGCTTAAAGTGAGTGACTCTGGTCTCCCACAATGCATCACTACTGAATATGCAAATGATCTCTTTATGCCCCTAAAGCCAGGCTTACATCCAGAACCACTGGTGTATAGCAAACCTATAGCTTATAAAATTTACAGAGCCACATCAACCCAATGTGCAGACAGCCTGTTTCAGACTGTTGGTCCTCCTCCGTACATGGCAGGGATTGATATGGCTCTGTGGAATAGTGCTTGGACCAGTAGTTTTGGGTCACCCCGAGCTGCTTGGGTATTCTGTTACACTGGTCCAAATCATGCTCAGGTAAACTAATGGGAGTGGAGCTTTGGGGTGAGGAAGGGGTTCACACATCTAGGAAGCATCTGTCAATGTTATTCTTTTATTAACTATTTGCTGAGTGCATGATGGACATTTATAGTGGTCTTTAAAGGTTGCTTTATTATGTTTAGAACAAAATTTTGATCCGGTAAAAAAGTACAGTAGCACATGAAAATATTATACTTACCACTTGAAGCCAGTAGGTGGAGCTCCCAAGTACTGTCAGATATTCTTGAGGGCATTACTTCAAGGCTCGATATGAAATCAGATCAGAACCAAAGCAGACTAACTGGTGATCCATTAGGAAAGTGAACAGTTTAGTGCCATTACTAAGAGCTGGCTCAGGGCGCTACTATGGTGTGTGTTCGGAGGAAAAAAAAAACTTTGCAAACTAAGCAACTTGGCTGCATCCTGATTAAAGATTTTTAGAGAACAAAGATTTAACACCTATATTAACCATTTATGCCGCGCAGACGTGAGCCTCACGTCTGCAGCAGCAGCTGCTATAGCCGCAGGGATGTGCTAGTCACGTCCCTGTAGTTTGGGGGGTTTGCATGCTAATGTGCAGGCAAATGCCTGTTATCACGATGTTGCTGGTAGCAGGGGAGATTGGCGGCAGCGGAAAAAAGTCCCCTGTGCAAATCCGCCAAGAATAAACACTGTTTTTGTTCAAAAACAGTGTTTATTCTTAAATAGAGCCTTCGCGCAGCCTTCTGCAGCCAAACGTTAGATTTGTGAATGGGAACTAAGTTCCCAATCATTAATCTCCCCGCAGGCCACCCGTGATGCAGGTTTTCATTGAAGCCTGCGTCACTTCCCTAGTTACAATGTAGCAACACATTGTAACACATTGTTACCTGTGTAGCATACTTATACGCTACATAGGGATTTGCTCAACGACATCTTGTGGCCAATAGTAAAATTACACCTACTGGCTTTAGGGATTAAAAAAAATGTACTTTATTTCAAGAGGGCATAGTATTATAAATGTATGGGCTAAAAATTAGCGATGTGTAATGAATAGCGGAGATGCCGCCACGCGGTCTGGCGGCGGGGCGGCTTTCTCCGCGTTCAGACCGGCGGTTTCCGCACAGCATTGTGTCTGGTTTGCCTGGGCCTTCTAGTGCACAGAGATGGAGAGCTACGTGCGCGCGCTAGAAAACAGGACCTTTATGCCAGGAGCGCTTGTCAGTTGCTGGTTGTCTGCCGTTGCGAATACTTGCGTGTGAGCACTCAGACCTCAGTCAGATCCTACAGTGTGTTAGAACCAGTTGGAACTGGGAATTCACACTTAGCCAGATTCCGCTCTTGATATTTACTGTGTTATACTTGAGATCAGTTCCAGGGTGTTGAGACCAAGGACCTCACACCCAAGCATAGGATTACTGTGTCATTACTGTGTTATACTTTAGACCAGTTCCGGGGTGTTGAGACCAAGGACCTCACACCCAAGCATAGGATTACTGTGTTATACTTTAGACCAGTTCCAGGGTGTTGAGACCAAGGACCTCACACCTCAGACTAGGATTGTGCTTGATATCTGTTATGACCTCTGGCTCTGTTGACCTCTCTCTTGCTTTCTGATTCGGTACCTCCACCCATCTGTCTATCAGTTGCCAACCTTGCCTGTACCCGGTTACCGAATCAGCCTTCTGTCTCTGTACCTTATCTGCTCGTGTGTTGCCGACCTGGCCTGTCCGACCCTTCTGGCTGTCACTCATCCCTCGAGTGGTCAGTCTGTCTGTACTACCCCTGACACTAATCCACCGGGTGTCAGTTTGCTGCAAGGACATCCTGCTCCTCAGAGAGTCCTTCCTGCAGTGCAGCCAGTGGCCTCTATTCCATAGGAGTCCCCTGGGCTGCAGTGCAGTCTGATTTCCAGTCTACAAGGGAATTACTGGCTGCAAGATTATTTCTATCTCCTCCTCTTAAAGAGATAGTCCCTGCATAGCCGGAGGCCACCTGCTCCTCAGGTGGTCGCTGGCCGTAGTAATATCTGTGTCTCCCGCCCCACGGGAGATAGCCTACAGTTGCACCAAACACCTACACTTCATTAGGTGTCCAGAGGTTAGTCATACTTGTATTATTGGTGATTCTGCAGATCATCCATAATCAGGTATATATCTGTATTGTTGATGATTCTGAAGATCATCAATAATCAGATGCTCTCTGTGTGCTGACACCAATCATTACACGATGGATGTAACACTGAAAAAATGTACCTTTTATTTCCAAATAAAATATTGTCACCATACTAGGGATATAATTTTTACGTTGCAATAACCGGGACAAATGGGCAAATAAAATGTGTGGATTTTAATTACAGTAGCATGTGGTATTTTAAAACTATATTGACCCAAAACTGTGAAATAATGATTTTTTCAAATTTTTTCTTAATTATTGCGGTTAAAATGCATTTAGACTAAAATAATTCTTAACAAAATGTACCACCCAAAGAAAGCCTAATTAGTGGCGGAAAAAACAAGGTTTAGATCATTTCTTTGTGATAAGTAGTGATAAAGTTAATGGGGAATGAAAGGGAGGAGTGCTGAAATGGGAAAATCCCTCTCATCCATAAGGTGAAAAATACCCGCTGGCTGAAATGGTTAATATTTGGAGTGCTCTGTCACATATTTCAACTAATGCTAGTTGACAGAAAACCACTATAGCTTTGGGTGTCCACGGAGAAGGGGGCAGGGTCAAATTCCTACTCAGTAGTCTGTGCAGACAAGAGCAGTAATTGATATTAAATCACAAATACTGTATATACTTGTGTATAAGCCGACCTCCCCAACATCCCCAGCAACCAGGATTGACTCATGTATAAGCCAATGGTAGAAAACACAGACCTCTGTATTTGAAAAACAAAGCAAATCGAGAGTCCCAATAGTGCAATATGTCAAACCAATTGGTCGAAGGAGTAAATACTGTATATGAGAATATACTCACAAAGGTGGGTTACCTCCGGTAACCACTCAGTAGGCAGGTGGGGAGATTAGACCCGACCCCACTCGGGTTAAAAATGTCACTCTCCGTAGAAGAAAAGGGGGTGGCACCCCTCCACCAAGGGTTGACTCTCAGAATAAACAATTGTTCAAAACGGAGGCGCCAGATAAGGATAAAATAGTTTAAAAAAATAAAAAATAAAAAAGGGGGAGGTAGTGGTGGACTTAACTCTCACAAGTACGATCACACGATCAGTTATTCACTGAAAGGCGCTCATACCTGCTCTGAATCTTTACAAGCTCCATATACTGCCTGATAAATCTGGATGTCACCCATGAAACATCCCAACACAATCTTACCTTATCTGTCCCTCCCCCACCCTTTAGATTGTAAGCCATTGGCAGGGCCTCCCCCTTCCCTTAGTGTGTCCTTCTTAATTTTACTACCCCAGCAATGACACCCTTCTCATGGACTAACTCGGACTTGTTTTGTCAGGTCTCTGTAAAACGCATTTTATACCCTGATTGCATGTATAACCTTGTGCTATTTTGTATAACCGTTTGCTACCTCTCTGTCTGTCACCCCTTGTTGCAATGTATGTATCCCTATTTATTGTCCAGCGCTGCGTAATATGTTGGCGCTTTATAAATACAATTAATAATAATAATAATAAAACACATTGCTATTACTCTGGAGTCTATTATTATTGAATAAAGATATTTTTCAGTGAACTGTCTGCTTGTGGGCGGTAAGTCCACCACTACCTCACCCTTTTTAAACGGTTTTTAACTATTCTATCCTTATTTGGCACCTCCTTTTGAACAATTGTTTATACAGATCTCTGTATGTCCCCTGTCCCATGTGCAGAGTACTGTTGGCAGATTTTTATGGATGTGCCACCCCCACCAGCACGGAGTATGTGAATCTGCTGTACTGGTCAGTTAATTTGACATAAAATGCTGCAAATAGCCCTGAGGCAGGCCTATCCTTTAAGAAACTGTCTGGACTACAGTAAGCTGAGGACAATGCTTAAATGCTTCTGACTAGATCCCAGTGAAACACATTTATCTACAGCAGCATGGGATAGTGTAAATAAAAGCATGCTGCAAATGACTGAACATGTGTTCATGTAGACCTTTGTATCCTTTCTTCACCCACCCCGAGCAGAGTTTTAAGGCAGACCTGTGCCCCCTGAGTGTCCCGGAATATGCACGTGCGCTGCACGGTTGTTTTTGCTTACCATCCGCGCTGCTTTGCCATTCCTGCGCATGTGTCAGTCGTATTGCTATGACGCCACTAGAGGGTGTCATAGTAATGCGACTGTGATTGACTTGGCTACAGAGAAACCCTAGCGGTGCGGATGGCAGCGGGGATTGGTATCAAAAGACCCACCCAAAAGATCCATGCAGTGCTGTAACTATGCCGGGACACTTGGGGGAAACAGGTTTGCATCTACTTTCTGCTACACTACGATGAGGCGAGAACATGGCTGAATCTTCACACGTGGCCATTTAAATCAGAGGCCAGACAACTTGCTACACACGGCACATGGACTTAAGGTAAATCCTGCACATATCTGCACGTGTCGGGGAAGGACAAAACCATCACTGCTTAGCTCAGTTACCCGTATTGCAGTAAATGGTTCACTTAGGGGGCTCACCAGGGGCAAACCCAGAATTTTCAAGGGGGGGATTCCTGAAAGGTCTCCCTCAGCCACGCACAATACAGTATAATAATATGGTTGGACATCAAGCTGGGTACACATAATGCAATTTCTTGTCCAACTAACAGGATCTGATTATGCTCAATGATTTCCTAAATGTCCGATCTGCTACTGATCGACAACTGGATTGATCAGGAGCAGTATGGATACAGGTAATGACAGCCAACATTGTCAATGAAGGGGAAAGTGAAGCATTCACACAGCAGGGCACAGGGCTGTGCTCATGCCTGACTCTGTCCCCAAAGCTGCTCCAGGCTCTGTGCACATGCTGCTACTCCATGCAAAGTCAACTGTAGCAAGGAAAGAAAGGGGCAGTGCTGTGAGCTGCAGGATACCTGCAGATATTCTGGTGTCTCAACTTGTGCCTGTCCCCAGACACTGCACTGGCCCTGGTCTAAGGGGGGATTGCAGGCAGCTGTAATCCCACCCCCCGCATTTGCCTATGCTCACTATTTCCTTATGACTCATTTATAAGGCGAGACCCCTACTTTTCCTTTGAGCCCCTTTTTTAGGCTCAAAAACTCGGCTTATACACGAGTATGTAAGGTAACATCTAACAGAAAATGGCAATATACTGTAAAAACTTAGAGGAACTGTAGTGAAAATAATGTACTGAATAAGATTGCCTATTTTTTTTTTCATACATTTTTTAGTCAGTGTTTGCCATTTGTAAACATTTTTACTCACCCAGGTTTACATTCTGAAATTTTTAACAGGTGTCAAAATCCTAAGAAGTGCATCACTAAGCAATAAAACTCCCAGTAAACGAACGTTCCGCACAGGGAGACACGGCTTGCTTGGCAGTTGGAAACAGCCATTATTTCTCTCAATGCAGTGAGGTTACACAGTAAACACACTGCGGAAGGGGTTTCACCACAATATCAGCCATACAGATGCCCCTGATGATCTATTTGAGAAAAGGAAAATATTTCTCATGGCAAAGGAGGTATTGGCTACTGATTGAAATGAAGTTCAATCCCTCGTTAAAATTCTTTAAGTAACCAAAGCAATAAAATGGAGAACTACCATATTGAGAGCTTGGGTGCAGCTTCTTTCTTTTGTGCACAAGCACTTGCTTTAACTGGGCATGTTTAGATCTTGTGAGTTCCCGATTTGGGATTGCTGGTGCACAGCCATAGGCACCTCCTAAAGAAAATTTAACTGATGGGTTAGCCGAATAACAAAAAGCATGGGAATGGGAGAGACCCCAAAGAGAGAGAGCAGCATGAAGACTTCCAGAAGTAAGTTTATTAAGTCGTTACGGTTTATGCTTTATTTAAATTTCGCTTCAGATGTACTTTTCAGGCAGAGTTTCCCCAACTGGTTCTGAAGTCCCACTACTAGTGCATGTTTTGTAGATATCCACACAGATGATAACTATTCCATATTGCAAATACTTTAATTACCTAGGGTATGTCTATGTAAGGGTATCTGCAAAATATGTGCAGTGGTGGGTCTGTGGAAAGCAATGCAGAAATGTGTGGTCATGAGAAAAATAATCTTTATTGCTCTAATTCTTTAGAATACAAAAAAAATGGTTATGGCTTACTACGGGCTACAGCAGGTCATCATTTTTGTGAGGCTCCGCGTGTCCTGAGGAGGCGTGCTCACACTCGGAACAACTGTAGACAGGGGGCACTTGTTTGTACCTGAGTTCCGTGGCTAAATAAAGAAGAAGTTGATGGAGAGTGCTGGAGTCCGTTTTCTTTTTCCATTTATCATTTTTGTGTTGCTCTGTTAAATAAGCCTGGTTATGTGAACTTGATAGACCCATGTATCTATCTTTGTATTATTATGTATTTATATATAGAATTAACACATTTTCTGAAAAATTGCATCCTCAATAAACCCTATTAAATTTGTTCATTTATTTTCCCTTTAGTGGGAAGAAGAGAATTGTATAAGCATTGTTTTGGGGGTCTACTAGCTCTGCAAGGCAAGAGTTCTAGTAACCATTCTACGTATACAATTTATTCAGGATAAGGGTAGCAATAGTATAGTAAGTACGTATTGACTCTGCGTAGTAGTTGGGACGCTAACATCGGCTGCCCTATCAATCGGCTAATCCTTAATAACATCTAACCCTAACATCATCTTCACTCAATGTAGACTTTCTGATATCTAATCTTTACCTTCCCCTAATATTAACCCATTCCTGATGCCTAACTCTGACATCCTGTGATGTTTACCCAATCCTGCCGTCTAACCATTTCTTCCCCTATCTAACATTAACTTATTCCTAATGCCAACCTTTTAACACTAAAATCTAATTCTAACTCGATCAGAATGAAAAAATCTGCTGGTAATGAAAAAGAAAATCGATAATGTGAACCTTTACACTATGGTTTGGGACATTAGATTATGATAAGGTAGGGGTTAGATTGTGAGCCCCTCTGAGGACAGTCAGTAAGATGACCTGTCTGATGTACTCTGTGAAGCACTGTTTAAGATGTCAGCGCTATACAAATACAAAATAGTAATAATATACAGGCAGTACAGACAGATGGCCTTTATAAAAGAAAGAAAATACAATGTAGTTAGAAGCAGTAACATTATGGTATTGATAGTAGAAAGTAAATCTCAATCATTACAATCTAGATTCCCTTAGCTGAACATTCTTCCTCAGTACATACATCCCAATCTATTTTAGATGTGATGCTGCCGTCATTTATAGCATTATCATGTCTTTAATGACTTTCTTTCTATTTTTGCTTTTCCAGTCTCATCCAGGAGTTAACAACAGACTGTTTAGCACTGCAGTTTCCTGGCGATATTGTGCAACACTGTGTTCTCATCAGTACAATTTCTGCATATATTAAGTAATTATTTATATTAGACCTTGCATTGCTGAAGACATCTGTTCCCCTTAAAATAGAAACTACAAACAAATCCAATTACTTTTATCATAATTGTGAACCAAAGTTTTGATACTCTCCCAGGGAAATGTATTTGCCTTCTTGTGGGCACAGAAACCCAGTTTGATCTTTGTGGCAGTCTGCCACTGAAGAACATAGCAGGAATGATTTTGCTTCTGGGTATATTGACTGATATTTTACTGAGTGGGAAGCAGTGGAACTACGTAATTTTTTTTTCAATATAAAGGGTTTCCCAAGCAACTGCAGAATGGGACCACAGGGGAGGTTTATGTATGTTGTGTACAAAGGATGACAGGTAGTTTCTGTAAAGCACAAAACTAAGCAACAGGGCACCGCTAACTCCGAGGTAATTTATGGTGTTTTCCTTTATTCTATTATTACTAGTAGTGATGTAATCAAGAATTGTAAGCATAGATTGCGCAGAACTACCAGTCATTAATCATCTAAGGTTCTAAACGGACAATGATTAACAGATATATACACAAATGGCAAGGTCTTGGTCTTAAAGTGGGATTACACTCAAATGTAATCTGTGGACCAAAGCAATAAACATAGCATAAAATTAACAGCTAAAACCATGAGTGGTTTCCAAGGTTCACTGCTATTCAGTAGTTCTGCGCCTGCGCAGTTCCGTCCTGATGACGTCAGCGAGACCACATGACCCGTGCGGTGGACGCAGAAGAAGCTGACCCGGAACCCAACCTGGCGAAGTCAGCTTCACCAGCGGAGGATACCGGGAGCCCCCGGAGCCGCAGTGAGGGCACAGGGGCTGGAGAAAGCCCCAGGTAAATGGATTTTTATTTTTTCCAGCCTGGAAGTATCCTTCAAAAGCGAAGAACAGAGACAACAGAACTCAACTCAGGGAGCAACGTATTGTCACCATCAGTGCCTAATTTGTGTACATGTGGGAACGCGGCTGCCCCCATTGCATGTATTGCACTGTGATTACGCTGCCAGCTCCCTCTCCCTCCCTATATGTGTTTTTTGTTGTTTGCACTGCATTGGTACTTTGCGTAACCCAATTTTTTTACATACTTAATAAAAGATACGTTTCATTCCAGTTCACACGGGCTTTCTAGTTGTGAGACTTGTTGTCGTTTTTTTCAACATCTACTGGGGCAAGATGGCAACCAGAATCGTTATCAAGTAGACTTCGATTATTATGATGACCTTTGCCCAAACTTGGGCCGTCAGTGCAGCAGTAGCCATGTTTGCTTACTGCATAAGAAGTTCTCTGCAGAGAATCCAGCCTGTGTACAGGAGCCCCCGACCCCCTCTTAGCTGCTCGACCAGCAATCTGCCTTGTGAATCACTTCAGCCAAGAGCATTGTTTTCCCCATTTACCCCACCCGCCGCGTCAGTTCACTCCTATGCTACTTAGGAACAAAACACTTTGCTAGCCTACAGGCTAGCATCATGTCTGTACAGTATCAGTCCCGCAATGTCGCCCAAAGGATTGGGTGCCAAACATGCTTCATACATGTTTGAAGTTTAGCTGGATCGATGGTAACGTCTTCTCCTTATCAAACCCCTACAGTCATGGATATTCACTGAAAATTGTCCAGGGTGAGGCAGAAATTCTATTGACAAAAGTATTCTATTAACAAGAAAAGAACATTGACCGAGATACATTGTAATGTTTTTCCTGAATGTCCTCACTTCATTATCCTCACTTTCCTGAATGTACTCAGAACTGATCAATATGACGTCTGAATACCTACCAAGCTAAAATACACTCAAAATAAGTTGGTTCTGAGTCCTTAAATTTGATGTTACCGTACTTACTCATATAAAATATTTGCAAAATGATGAGATGGTTTAATACAGATAGAGTGATAAAAAGATCATAAAGTTTCATGTGATAGAGCCCTAATTATTCTCACACTGCATAATTGGTTTTCTAACCAGCTAGCCAGCAATAAAGTGCTAAAATGAAAGTTTCGTATACAGGTGCACGACAAGTCGCCTGGTAGGCGTCGGGACTCTATCCCCTGGGAGTCAGTGCCGCTAGCCTATAGGCTAGCCCCACGTTCTGTTGCTATGCAAGCGGGCGGAGAGCAAACAGAGCGGTGCACGGAAAGCACCAGTGCTCACCTGAATCAATAGCTGGTGAGGCATTTGGGGTCAATATACTCACATTAGATTCTTGGCAGAGGTGGTCATTATTAGCCGCTTCTGATGAGTTTTATCTAGCATGTTCGAGGCTTTAAATGTGGAATAAACTTTTGGTTACTGAGGGAAATGTTTTAAAAGTTTTTGATTTTCTTTATAAGGTACTTTTGGTTTCAATATTTCAATTTGTGACAGTAAAACAAAAAAAAAGGAAAGAACAATTCAAACAACTGTACATGAGTGGTTAACAGGGTGAGTGCAGCCCACACAGAGGAGCACTCAAGCAAGGTAAGGTAAATTAAGGTTTGGGGGAAATCTGGCATTTATAAAGTACTTTTATTTAATAATGGGTATTATTTAGAAAGACAGATTAAAGATTTCCGAACCTAGACACTGGTGGAAATAAACAATACAGGCTTCTTGTAGCATCACTAAGTGGTTTTAAATACAATAAATGATTGCTGATATACACATGCAATGATATCCCTAAAATATGGAACTCAGATGCAGACAGCAATAGGAGATTCATTGGCGCTAGTCTACTTTTAGGTTTCAAAAATCAAAAACCCATCATGATAAATTGTTTGTCTGCCACTGTGCACCTAACCATACAGATTTATTAACTCCAGGGCCTTAGAAGTAGACCTATTGTAACCTCATCGCTTGCTTACTGTGACCAACAGGTCCACCCCCTCACATAGAGAACACACTGGTCCCAATGCACTAACCAGTGGTAATATTGCGGTGCAGAGACAGTGCACAGCGATATTACCAGTACTACCGCCCGCAGTGCACCACCAGTTATGCTACTAGCTCTCACATATTATGTTCTAATTAAGTAAATTTTGTGAAAAAAAGACAATAGGTTTAATGCTCTAACCAGCGGTTGCCATGCGGAGGCAGAGCATAGAAATACTCGAGTAATGTGAATGTTGCCATGGTAACACGTAATACCGTAGAAACATTTACATTGATCCAGTGCCATGGGTCATACTAATAGCATCACGCTGCTGCCGGTAATAAGGTTAATATCGCTGTGCATTGTAGTATTACCGCTGATTATTGCACCAGGCCCATTATTTCTACTGTAACACAGGGATGCTGGGAAATGTCTAGCATCTATTGTACTTAATACTTTGGGTGTCACATGGTCACAGCAGAATGACCTGCTCACTGGCTGAATCCAGAGAAGAGTAGGAATGGGCTCTAGTGCAGTTTCAAGAACATTTGCTGCATTAAATCATTATTGTGTGCACTGCTTTGCTTCTATACACTGTACTTGTTTATCAGCATGATTGACTGAATTTACCTTGTTTAATTCTGAGTTTAAGTTACAATTGAGTAATTCTTTATGAATAGAGCCCTAGCTATCTATAGTATCAATAGTTACTAGGTGCCTCTGAATCATTTTTTCCTTCATTTTTTACTTCTACAATGTATGAATGTCTCTGTTTAGATATTTTTTTTTCTTAAAAACTGTGATTTTGAACTTTATAGTGCCAAGTGATTAAGGTGTGGCATTTACCATTTTTCTGTTGGACGATGTTTGTGGTTAATCTCTCATCTAGTTGAAAAATGTTTTAGAAACCAGTGGCAGACCACCCCAAAGATGTCTATAGTGTGTTAAAAGTTTTGCTTCCCCCCCCCCCCCCCCCAAAATATGGCAGGGCGGTTGCGCAGTGGTTAGCACTCTCGCCTTGCAGTGCTGGCGAATCCCTGCCAGGTCAACATCTGCAAGGAGTTGTATCTTCTCCCCGTGTCTGCGTGGGTTTCCTCCGGCCACTCTGGTTTCCTCCACCACCACCCAAAAAAAAACCATACAGATAAGTTAATTGGCTTCCCCCTAAATTGGCCCTAGACTATGATACGTGCATTACAAGATACATACATAGACATATGACTATGGTAGGGACTAGATTGTGAGCCCCTCTGAGGGACAGTTAGTGACAAGACAATATACTCTGTACAGCATGCGTAATATGTCGGCGCTATATAAATTCTTAAATAAATTACCAGTAATAAATAAAAAATGTAATACTAAGGTATGATAAGTGAGGGATGAGATGCAAATTCTGTATGCAAATTTATGCAGCTTGAAAATAGACCGTTTTATAAGTGGGATTTGATTATTCCATGTTTAATCTGCATACATTTGTACACAAAATTTGCATAATCCTGCATCAGCTCAGAATTATTTGCATCTCATTAACCAGCCCTATTTAATATTGGTTGCAGCAATGTTATACAGTTTGAAATCTTTGTGCATTATTGAAGAAGTACTATAGTCCCTGTCTAGAGCCAACTCTCGCCATTGTTACTACTCTTTAACCCTTCCTAATAGATCACCATTGCTTCTGATTTCACAGCAAGACTTACACACAAGCTTGACTAAAGTCAAGCGTGTACCGCATCCCCCACCACCCCACCACCCCACAAGCGATCCGCCCAGTGGATCAACTCCCCCAACGGACGGCCAGCTACTTTTAAGGCCCAGTGCACACCACAAACCTCCAGCAGATCTGCAAAACGCTAGAGGTTTTTGAAGCAGATTTCAGAGCGATTCTAGGCATGTATAGAGAGGTTTTCTAAACATGCCTATCATTTTTTTGCAGCATTTTTGTGTAGCAGAGTTCAAATAGTGTTACAGTAAAGCTGTAAATGAACAGCTTCTGTAACAAAAACGCCTGGAAAACCGCTCTGATCTAGCATTTTCAGAGCAGTTTTCCACTTTCCTATACTTTAACATTGAGGCAGAAACGCCTCAGAAATCTAAAAAATGCTGCAGCCCCTGAGTTTGCGTTTGTGGAAAAAAACGACCAGCTCTGGTGTGCACCATCCCATTCACTTTCATTAGCCAAGCGGTTTTCCCCCTGCAAGCATTTTAAATAACCGCTTCAGAACCAGCCCTAAGACACTGCTCCCCATGACATCACGCAAGCGCCACTCCATCCTCCCTCCGCCTCTTCGCAAAGCAACAGTACACATTGTCAGCTAAACAGCTGACACTCTTTTGTACTAGCTAGACCAGCGATGTCACCAAAGAGGATTGGGTAGCGATCCCCGACGGGCGACATACTTCACAGGTGTGTGCGCATCTTTAGGCCCCTTTCACACTAGAGCGTATTCAATGCATTGCTTTACCCATTTTTACCGCAGGGTAAGGCTAATTCAATGAAAGTCTATGGGACATTTCATACCTAGTATCGCATCTGACGCAAACACGCTTTATGGGTCAACATCCGCATTGATGCGCATTGACCGGAAGTCATGTAAGTTTTACGTTGGTGTGTGGGGAAGCAAATTTTTTCAATACACTTGCTTGTAATGTGTATTTCTGCCACAGGAAGTGAGCGCTAGAGAACCTCACTTATGATTTGAACTACTGACAAGAACTGTATAAAGGCTCATTACCGCAGATATCCACAAATCCTGTTTTTAGCATTGCAGTGCGATGCGATCATCTGATCACAACGCGAATGCAGGTTGCTAAATTGAAACCGGCCTCAGGCTTGATTTCTGGCGCAGTCCAGTCTTGTCATGTCAGTTTTCTATCAGTTTTACCTGACTGGACTGGAAATGAACACCTTTTAAATGTAGACACACCCATAGAAACACATACAAAACTATAAGACCATGATTGAACTGGAAATGTGCATATTTATGTGTGAACACCGCTATAGAAACACGTACAAAACTGATGCCAACTGTCAAAAATTGACAACACCTTTTGATGTGTGAAACAAGTCCTAGGCAGGGGACACACTTGACTGTTTTCTTGCACGTTTTCTGCACAAAAAAACTGAGGACCCATGTTAATCAATGGGCTAGTTCACACTTAACGCATATTTTGCACGCAGAAAAAAAATTGACATCCTGCAGGATAATTCTGCACATTTTGTCAGTTTTCCCTATTAAATGACATTAATTGCTGTGAAAAAAATGTGAGAGTTTTTCTCCATATAAACACACATGGTGTGCAGAAAATTCATGCAGAAAACTGAAAGACAAGTGTGTCCCCTGTCTGAGGGCTGGTGCACACCAGAGCGGTTCTGAAGCGTTTTTTAAAACCTACTGGTTACCTTTCACATTTTCCTCATGGGGAAAAAAAACACTTTTATATTTATTTTTAGTCTCTGATACAAAAAATTAAATATTAAAATATATATTACATATATAAATACCTTTAGAGTACTCTGAAAACAGCAGATGGGAAAAAAATGACATATGTTAACTATATACTTGAATCCTCCTCACCTCAGTGCTGCATAGCTGCTACCATTAATTTAGCAGAGCCAACTCAGCTATCTCTCAATCGCTGCTGTTTGAACTGTGCAATTTGTTATGCAGACTGCTGAAAACAGCCAGTAAGGTTGGTATTGTGAGCTCTAGCATGCCCAATTCCATCAGAAATTCCTATGCTGTTTAGAAGTACAGTTGCTAAAAGAAGAAACGGAAACGGTGGTCACCTAGACTCTATAGGACAACTGATTCGGGAATTGGAACTAAAAAACACCAATAGAGACAGAAGACAGCTTAGGCCTCTTTTCCACAAACTGTTTGTAAAGCACCATTTGGCTGCAATTATATGCAGCCAAATTAAAGCATTTTGTAACACTGTGCGTCACATTTGACACCCAGCGGTGTTACCAGGTGGCGAAAAACCATCTCCTGTTGCATCTTGAGGACAGCAACCACCATGCTCAGATGCAACTCCAAGGGGAGCACCTGTCCACCAGTTGCGCTGAGTGCTAGCAAGCTCCTGGCCAGTGGACGGGAGCAGCTGCCCAAGGAAAAGAGGCCTAAAAGTGGCCACTAACGGTACAATTTCTAGTGAAAAATCGTTTGAGCGATCAGAAATTATGATCAGATTGGATGTAAATAATGTCAGTTGATGGGCACAATCGATTACGAACGATTATAAAAACAATCGTCCGATTGAATTTTCGTCGAACAAAAATTTGGATTTTCTTGTTGGTCGTGATAGGAAGCAAAGATTGGTTAATTGATGGTGTAGTGAAGGATTTCACTTCCGATCAGAATTTCTGATCGCTTGAACGATTTTTCGCTAAAAATTGGATCATTAGTGGGCCACCTTTAGAGTCAAGGAGTGGCCTCGGACAACCAACCAGTAACTTGATTTAATGTGTCAAATTGTGAGAGAGCTGATTGGAAGCTGTGGGAAGTGCCTTCATTTTTGATACACAGTTATTTGACAAGGGAAGACAGTAATTTAGGAATCTCATTCTAAAAGTGAAAGGAAAACTTACGGAAAGTCTGGTGGATCAAATGCAGACTTGATGACCCCCGCATATATTGCTATGATGGATAGGATCACGCATCCCAAAAACACCAGTGCAAACTTGTTGACGTATTTAACTCCCACGAAAACCACAATGGCCATACACGAGAGCACACATGTGCCATACACACGCATGTTATTCAGGAGCGCAGCAGTCTCTTCACTGGCATCTTGAGCTTTAAAGATGGCCATACCAGGAAAGAGGTACGTCTGGTCAAAGAGAAGGGTTAAATAGACACTGATCACACGAATGTAAATGTGCAGTCAAAATAAGGTTCTTATTAATACTAAAACAATCTTGAGTTACTGATTACAGATTTGAGCTGTTTATAAAGATATTGGCACATGACTCCTAATTGTTTACATGTATTTGGTTCCTGAATTTCAATTTTAGCCCAATTACAGGAAAATAACATTTTTAGTTTGGGATAGTATGGTAAGGCGAACCTATTTTGTCATTTTACTCCAGTTCCGTGTCCCTATCTGTTGATCACTTTCTGTCCAAACAAAAAGTGAAGACATTTCTCCAAAAGTGACAGAGCAACAAATAAAACTTTATTTTTTTTGGTCGTTTGAGGAAGTGTTAAAATCCCAAACTACTTTTAGGACTCTTTTCTAACAGCAGCTGAAGGCAGTGAATTCACACGCCTGTCAGCTGTTCCCAGCGGCCAGGTGGTTGCTAGCGCTCAGCAAAGTTGGTAAACAGGCAGCCTCCCATGTTGTTGCATTTCAGCACAGCTAGCGTGCTCTGACGATGCATGAGATTTTTTTTTTATTTATTTTTTTGCTGCTGAGCAACGCCAATTTTCAAGCGTGACCCATGTGGTGTTAACAAACACTACCATCAGCTGCATGTAATTGCAACTGGGCAGTTGAATTACTTGACAAAAGGCATTTCCTGCCTGCAGGACTACCAATTTTCAGACGAAAGCCAAAACACACCATGGCGGTTCCACGGTCAGGAAATTAAGGAAATTCTCTGTAAAACAGACATGGACAACATAAAGGCAGTGAGCAAACTTTTCTGAATCGTGTCAAGCGCTCACTGCTGCACTGGCCACTGAAGTCAATGGTTAAGGTCACTGGTATACAAAAGGAGATAGAGGTTGCAACCACAACAGAGCCCCTGGAGTAGAGGGGCCCAACCACTTCATTGGAGCTTTAAAGATCACCTCTGTATGCAGTTGGATAGTGGTAATCATTGATCAAAACTCCTGCTAAACTCCCTGGCACTGCAGCTTCCTTTGGAAGGTTTCGGTGCTCCATATTGATTGTTACAGAGTGCTTGAGGGGGGAGAGCTAGCCAAATTAACTGCTTCAGCTATTCCTGCGTGCTATCTGGCCTTTTAGGTAAGGTTTTAGAGGGTAGGGGCACAGAAGAGATGTTACATATGCCTGTGTAATCCCACTAGGTCAGGACGTCTTATTCAAGTTTATCATTTTCATGTAAGGAGCACACAGGGTTGGGCAATATGGATAATACCAGAGAACAGCTAAAAGAAAAACAGAGATCAGATGTCACTTACCAGAAGAATCTCAATGGTTCCCAGGATGTACATGGCTCCCGCAAACGTGGTTCCCAGGTAAAAGCAAAGCCCAACGGCTCCTCCAAACTCCGGGCCCAATGAGCGAGATATCATGTAATATGAACCTCCGGCTACAGACAGACAAGATGCTCAGATACACACATAGGGAAAACACACTGCATTTTGTTAACACTACATTGTATCACTGCAAGATACCTCATGCCACTGCAGTGATGATCAATGCACTGCATTCCAATCGCACCAAAGCCATGTACTGCACTCAGTACATGAGGCTGCATACACTGTGCTGCATACTGTACCACTATTCTACATAGTAACATAACATACTAAAAATAAGACTTTCTACAATAGCATCTCAAGACATACAGCTACGTCAATCAAGCTTATGTATAAGACATCTTTGAAGGGCTTCTCCACTTTAAACTACAACAGCTGGAGAACCTTTGCTCCAGAATTAGCAATGTAAAGGGACGTCTGCCTTCCATACAGTCCCAGTTTCTATAGGACCAGGAGGTGTGATTACAGATTTCATCTGCAGCACCACTGCAGGTGAAAACTGGGACTGCAACTCAATGGAACGTTCCAGTTTTTTGCATCTGAGAAGACTTTCAGTCCACTAACTAACTGAATAATGACCCTTCGTGTTGCTACACTGGAGGAATCTAAAGCAGAGATTCACTTTTAGTTTAAAGTGGTGAACTCCTTACATAACAAAATATAAATATCTATCAGCATTATGCATATATACATATCTTCCCCTAATGTGTTGGATAGGGCTTGTGAACACAGGTTTTGCCACATGATTCCCCTCTAGTTCAGCATGATAGATTTAATTGCCACTGAGTGGATATAAGGGCAGCTTAAAAATCACCCTGTAGTGGGAATAAAGTACAATGCCTACTTTAAAGTGGGACTGTCGCAAACTTCAGCAGCAGAAATTGAACACTAAGCAAAATACACAATCATCAGAGACAACTGTTTAGTCCAAGCTGCATGTCAAAATGATCAACAATTTAAGAGATATAAGCTGCTAAAACAGCATGCCAATTTTAGGTATCGCTGTAAAAGGCACGCATGAACCACACCTTGGTCATTTCTCTATTGGGCCTTTAACTTGATTGGTGGAATCACTAATAGGTAAGTTAAGAAGCATAACTCACTTTACTTTAACTTTGAATTCACTGTTTATAACTCTGGAACTGCAGACCATCATCCTGAAATACAGTTTTTACAAAGGGTAATCTCCTGTAACATGTTTTAAGTTTCTTGGTTTCTGTTGCTCAGGACAGTGATGGGTTTGCGCTTATAACTGTACTTAAATGCACTAAAAAAAACCACATTTGACCTCTTGGGATCTAGCCTTTAAATCAACACTGCCGGTTGTAAACAATAGTGAATTATCTCCTGCCTATTCAAAGTAGGCAGGGCATCTAATGGATGAGGACAGGACTTCTGTTAGTCAGGGAGTGTCTTTAGGCTACGTTCACACTGCTGCAATGTGGACGTTCACCACTATTTACATGGTTGGAAGCAGTGGAATAATAGAGGGAGCACTTAGCCATACCTCTGTATCCAGACATCCTACTTAGTAGATCCAACTTAGCTCTTTGAAGCAGTTTTGGGAGCATAAAGTTGCAAGTGCATGTGTAAGCACAGTTATGCTTTAAGGTGATCATATACTTATACTTAAATCTGCTTCAAATAAATAAAAATGAGGCTCTGATGAATAATCCAATGTAAGTGTATTTACCTGAGTTTACCATCCCGTCCAATGCAATGGGTGGACGGTCACAGCAGATTGGATGTACTGCGCTGTCCATTTCATATGTCCGTTCATGTTTATTGTAATGGACTAATCATATCTATGGCATGTCTGATACATCCATTTACTGTCCAGAAAAATGTGCAGGATGGGACCTGGCGGTCTGTCACTACAACGGACAAGTTGAACATGTCTGAACAAATCCTATACTTAACATAGGATCTGTCAATACAGGATTTGTTTGCCCATCCTGATCCAACAACACTCGCAGTGTGAACCTAACCTAATGCTGGGAACACAGAACGCAATTTCCCGTCTGATCAACAGGTAATCTGACGGGAAGTTGTATCATGTGTACCTGTCCAAACTGCTCCCAATCGATAAAGGGATTGATTTGCCGATTATACCTTTGCAAAAATCGATCTTATCGATCAGAAACAGATTGGACAGGTCGGAAATAAACATCCCGTTGATCGGACCGGAAGTTGTAT
Organism: Hyperolius riggenbachi; assembly: GCF_040937935.1. Lineage (NCBI taxonomy): Eukaryota > Metazoa > Chordata > Amphibia > Anura > Hyperoliidae > Hyperolius > Hyperolius riggenbachi. The sequence goes on from NC_090657.1 coordinate 136,808,564, forward strand.
AGTGTGTTCCCAGTATTACTGATTTTGCCTTATTTCTAGATAGATACTAATCATTGGAGAAATGCGCTAGGATCGGACCATACATCTAAACTAGTGTTTCAACAAAGATATGCTGTTGAGTTTAGAGCTGTTGAAGCAGTGTGGATAGCTTCAAATCACAAAAGCAGTGCTGAGCAAGGAGAGTGGCTTGTTTACTATCAGTATAACTAACAGCATAAATTGCACATACTGGAGATGGCATGCCTGTATCTTAAAAGTGGTATAAAAAAATATTGTAAGTATGCTGCATTATTGATCAGGGCCTCCTTTGAAGTTATTTTATACACATTTAATTATAAGTACATAAACACTCTAAACAAGGCACCAAGATCTGCAGGCACATTCACTCAATCTTCCTGATATCCCAAGGTGCTTATTACTCATATATCAAATTCCAGTTTGGACCCCTCCTTATTGGGCTCAGCTGATGACATATCCAGGGGTACAAGGAAGAACTCCGAATTCAGAGATGAAAGCTGAAAGTCAAGCACTCTAGTTCAAGGATCTGAGGAACGCCAGGAAGAAAGGTGGATGCACAAAACAGTGTCCTGTGTGCCTTCTTCTTCAGTGGTACTTGTTTTCATTAAAGCTTCAAAACCACCACATTATTAATTATGCAAACTGGTCCGATTTACTTAGGCCTTCCTTAGCTGGTGGGAAAACACCAGAGTGGGCAAATCATGTAACATATCTGGCGTGGGTTTATTAAAGTGTATTTACAGGGCTAGTGCACATGGATAGTTAAAGCAATGGTACCCTACCAAGTGGTCACCACACAGTTCTGCAACAAACTGCTGGGGATGGACCTCAATTAGCCACCATCTAGTTGCTGCTATATAAAATTGTGTCTGAAATGGGCTTTAACGGGTATGGAACCTAGGGAATGGCACATAAAGCACCACTATCATGAAAAACTGTAAAATTCTCCTAGAGTAAAATGCACTATAAATTACTTTTCTCCTGTGTCGCTGTTGCTTATAGAACGCAGTAAAAAGCTGACAGATCTCATGGGGGATTGTCAGAATCTTCTTTATTCTTTGAAAAAACACTTCCTGGAAAATAATCTATACAAAGATATCAGTCAGGTCTCCTACTCATTTTTGCACTATTTGCCAGCTGGACTGAACAATTGCCATTCAGTAAGTGCTTTTCCTAATAATAAAAACCTTGAGAAACCCCATAAGGAGATGGACTAGTCCAGAAAACAAATTTGTCAGATTTTCATTACCTATTGTCAGTGAAAGCAACACAGGAAAAAATAATTTATAGTGTATTTTACTCTGAGTATGTATTTTTATTTTAAATTTTTTTTTTTATAACAGTAGTCCTATAGGGCCCGTTTCCACTAGTGCGGTGCGATTCCATTGCGAAAAACGTGAAAACGAATTCGCTTTCACAATACGCGTTTGTCTGCAAATTTTAACGCGAAAACGAGTTAAAATTCGCATCTGTTTGTAAGTATGCGAATTTAACCACGTCAGTGCCTGTGTTGTGTGCTTTTACATTGATTTTAGGCAAAAACATACGCAAATTCACATAGAAAATTTGCATAGCGAAAACGCAGGCGAATTTCCTATTAAATACATTACAGGCGAATTGCACACTAGCCTTGCGGTGTGCGAATTCTGATGGCTCTGCTGTGCAGATTTTTTCTGTACAGTCCACCGCATAGAATTTCTGACAAGTGGAAACAGGCCCATTGATTTATATTGGTTATGCGAATCTGCATGCAGAAAACGCATGCAGATTTGCTCTAGTGGAAAAGGGCCCTTTGGGGTGGAAGGGCAAGATGTTGAAGGAGAGCTTTGATACAGCTGACTGGAGAGCAATAAGCTAGCTAGATATATTTTCTTCTCACTTTTGAATTGGAGTTGGGAGCAGAGCAGCTACTATAGGACTCGCATGTGCTTCTTTATACTAGCACTTCTAATAAAAAATATGCCAGCTGCTGCAACGTACGATCATAAAAGTTATATTAGTAAGGTTTATTTTTCTGTGGGGCAGCTGAACTATTTATTTGTTGGGCAGTTAAGCCTCTAGGCTGCCGGCCACTAGTGCCATTTGGCTGCAGTAACCTGAAGCATTTTGTAAAATGTGGTTGATAACCTGCAAGTACTTTAAATAAGGCTTTGTGCTTTAGTCCCATTGTAGGTTTATTAATACTAAAACAGTGTAATGATGCTAAAAAGTATCCTGTCAGCTAAGAAACACAGGAGCTGGCTTGGTTTAAAAGGTGCAAGCTCAAGGACTGTCAGATTTATCCTTGCTTTAATACATTAAAATGCTCTGAGCAGGCAAACAACTGCTGAAACTGGACCAGTAACTTTTCCACACATAACAGAGTAAAGTCAGATTTGTGAAACAAAATTTTAGCTTAGTGGTCTGTGACCATCCTCACGTTGCCAAAGCAATGTATCATTATTAAAGTATGGGGGCATTTTGATAAACTGAGAATGGGAGGATCTGTACACTTCTCTCCAGGCTAATAAAGACTTTCTTACCCTAGAGAATTAACTATGATAAGACGGGGGAAAATGTTAGTCCACATAATGATAGGGGTGAAGAGTCTTTTTGCAGTACCACAACTGCATATTTTCAACTTCCCATATCTAGTAAAAAGGAAAGATTGGTTTTAACACGCAGGCAACCTAATAGCATAAGGCCGTCATTCAATTCACTTTTTCCCCTAAGCTTTTTCCAAGGATATTTTTTTTTATTGTTTACATAACTTTTCATATTATCGTATTATTTTGAGTATTTTCTTGCTTGCTGATGGCTTAAAATGCATTTTTTGATAAGAAGTGAAACTATCACCTAGGAGAAAACTCAGGAGAAAAGGAATTGAATAAGGACCTTTTCAATTTTTTCACAATATTGACTTTACATCATAATGTGAGAGAGTACAGAGACTTGAAGAGTTACATCACCTGAACTACATACTTGTTCAAGAACAAAACATAACTTCTCAAGAGCTTGCAACATTTAAGCAGTTAAAAATAAAAAAAACAGCAAAGCAGCTTTCCCATCACCTTGCTTACCAATCCCCATGTCTGCTTCTGAAAATCATTTCCTTCAGATCCCTAGTGGCTCTCAGTGCTGCACTTCACTTCCTGGAAGTGGGAGCACAGACACGCTCACCCTGTGGTATCAGATTCTGCCCCATTGCAGAGGTTAGAGGATAGCCCCAAGGGGGTAACCTACTGAGCCTCCACTGAGTGAAAAAGTAATTTTCAGAAACAGACATCATAGACTTGAAAGCAAATCTGGGGGAAACGCTTACATAGAGCCTAAAACATACAGGCAGTGCTGTTTTCAGAAACAGGATTGCCAGAGGAGAACCACATAAATGCCACAAGGCAGCGAAGTTATCACTTACCATGAAGAAAATCATTCTTCCATTGCTAGCAGAATGATTCTGACATTCGCTAATGATGGAGATGTGACTTGCTCCACCATAAGTGATGTGCTAGTCAATGGAAGTACATTTAGGTAAGTTACTAATAGCAATTAGTGATGGTCAATGAGATACAAATCAGAATCAAAATAAAATCAGAATCAAATCAAATAATGCATTTAATGCAGCTTGAGATTTATCAATTATATTTAATTGGTTTATTTGCAAATTTGCTAGCTGTATAAGTCTGCATACAATTGCCATAGCATTTTATTCAACTCCAGAAGATCCGTATCTTACGGACTATCCCTACTGGCAATCCCGTTACTGTGACGTGAATTGACCATGTGACCTAGGTCTGAGCGGTAATTCACATAGGAAATTAAGGCCCATTTGCAATTCATTTGTTCTCCTAAGTTTTCTCCAAGGTGATCATTTTTCATCTTCTCTTTAACGTGCACCTGAGATGTCGGATTAAAAAAGATTTAATACTTAAACCCGGGTGTTCGTCCATCCTCACGAGCACACGTGTCCCATGCTGTCCTCCGAAGTGCCTCCATTCAGCCGCAATCACTCCTGGTAATCTTTCTCAGTCGCGCCAGTCAGCTCTTCTGCACATTCGCAACACCTCCGTGCATACGGAGAAGAGCCGACTGGCGCGACTGAGCCAGATTACCGGCAGTGATTGAGGCTGAGCGGAGGCACACGGGAGGAAAGCGTGAGGCGCATCCATGCTCATGGGTATGGAGGAAGGCCCGGATAAGTATCAAATCTTTTTATTCTGACATCTCAGGTTACCTTTAAAATAACTTTTCAGCATTATGCAATTGAAAAAGTACTATCAAAATTATTTTGTGTATTTTCTTGCTTGCTGGAAGTTTTAAAGGCATTTTATTAACAAGGTGTGTAAATATCAACTTGGAGAAAACAAAAGTTAAGTGCATATGGACCTAAGTGGGTCTGTAAATTATACTATACATGAGGTGTGTCTAAATACCATGACTGAATATGGGAGTGAAATATAGTTCATTTTTAAGCCAGGTACACACCTTCAATTTTGATTGGCCAATTTTACCACCTCCATGTAGTATGAGGGCTAACAGATTTTGAATACTATGAGCTATGTTTAGGTAAACTTGCATACTACATGGAGGTGGAAAAATTGGTCAGTGATTGGCAAATCAAAATTGGATGTGTGTACCAGGTCTAGTAAACTCATCCTATTTGATTTAACAATAAATGGCCAATTTACCACTTCCATGCAGTATGAGAACTTATCTACACAATCTGGTCATAATATTCAAAATCTGTTGTCCCTCATACTACATAGAAGTGGTAAAGTTGGCCAGTGTTTGGCCAATCAAAATTGGATAAGAATACCAGAGGTAAAGCCTGGTACACACCTTCAGGGTTTGTTTGCACTACAAGGGCTTTTCTAAGCGCTTTGTGGTTTTAAAAGCTCTTGCTAATGTTATCCTCTGTGTGTGTTCTCACTTGAGCAATGTGATTTTGTAAAAAATCCCCCATAGCATTGGCAAGATCTTTTCAAAATCACTAGCACTTAAAATGCTCTTGTAGTGTGAAAAAGCCCTCAACATTGATTGGCCAATCAGTGACCCCCCTCCATGCAGTATGAGAGCTTACTTACACAATCTGGCCATAGTATTTAAGATCTGTTAACCCTCATACTAAATGGAGGTTGTAAAATTGGCCAACTAGATCAGAACCATATAAAAGTAAATGTTACATGCCCAGGCTTACATATACTGTGTATATATTTATATACATATATAATATATATATATTATTTTCAGTAATCTTGGTGTCATAGCTGAATAAGTCTACAAAATATATGTAAGCATGTACTTCTGTGTGGTCCTGATCCAGGTCCTGACCTTTTTAATAATATATTTTTTTCACCTTCAATATAACCTTCTCCTGCATCCATACATTGCTGCATTCACTTCCCTCATTGATCAAATGAATACCGGGGGTTAATTTGCAATAGACCTTGCATAGTGTTTATCTTGGCTTTCTTATTACCGTATATCATTTTATTCAAACCTCAAGCCTTTCAGTGCACTCTTGGCTCTTAGCTACAAACTGTTGCACAGAGATTCCACTGTCTAGTCGTGGACTGCCATGATGTCAGATCCAACCATTCATCCACCAGTTTAGCCACTTTCTTCTCTCACACTCTGATCAAGACTTCTTTATAGAAGTGTTGGTTCACTGACAAAAAAACGTCTTTTTGAATGTTCTCCATTTCTTCTATCATTCTTACAACTGATCATCTATCTTTCCACACTACTTCATTAATTATATTGAGGTTTTCTTCAATTGTTGATGTGCTTAGATGCCCTGGATGTTCAACACCCTCCACTCAAAAACAAGTGTAATCAGTTATAACTTGTAGCAGTTTCATTAAGTTTAACAAGAAACTTTACGTGGATATGCTCTTCTATTTTGTGAGATGGCATTAGTGTGCCAACAAAGCTGTGTATGTTATCTGCCACAGATGACAACCATCAGTCCCAGGCATGAAATAATATTAAAACTTGACACTATTTTTAGACGCACTTCAAACTTTAGTGACCTGTCACAATCTATATAAACTTGTTGTGGAGTTGCCTATGTTGTTTAGTCTTTAGATCGTTGGTTTGGATGTTATGTGAGTTAAAGTAGTTTGCAATGCCAGATTCTATATTTCTATCCTGACAGATTCCCTATAAAGTAACTGCAGTGCAAAAGGACTGAAGCAAAATTGAGTTGACAGAGCATAGATGTTATACTGGCAGAGCACAGATGCTATGCTCTCTAAAAGGGAAATCACAAGACAAGCACCCATGTTCACGTAGCCTTAATCTAATTAATGCAAAGCGTCTGCATCTGGCATATAGTCTCCAACACCCCCACACACACTGCTTCTGCATCAAGCAGTATTGTGTACACCCACCCCAATCCCTCCCACGCACTGCATCTCCCATGTTTTTGTCGATCTCTGAAATTCCCCCTACCTGGCACAACTCCATTGGTAGCGATGGCGCTCATTGAGATAGCAGTCAGCATGGTCTGCAGAGCAAACACAGGTAGGCGCCATGAGCCTATACCCAACGCATAATGGAAGGGAGATGATGACAGGAGCAGTGCATCATAAGGGGGGAGACATGAGACGCAATGCATCATGGGAGGATAAAAGCAGTGCACCATGAAAAGAATTTGTCTCAGGTACAGTGCGTGGTAGGGTGAAGATGTCAGACGCAGTGCAATGTGGAGGATTTTTTGGGTGCAGTGCACAGTGGGAAAAAATGATATCAAATGCAGTGTACAGTTAGAGGATGTGATACTAATGCAGTTCACACTCAGACTAAATTGCCTGAGATGCAACACCCACTCAGACAGCATGACCTGAGATGTAGTGCACACAACCAGCTTATTTAAAGGGTAATTATGCCCATAGCTAATATTTAAGCTATGAACTGGACGCTGGTTAGTTGAATAACCAAATACTGTCTTGTCTCTTGGATACTCGGATAGGGAAATCTCTGTACCCAAGTCACAACTTTTGCCCAATTTCCATGGCCGATACTAAAGTCTATTTTTTCGTAGAATTTCCAATATGATATATAGTTTAGAAGTCTAAGCAAGAGGAATGAGACCCTGCACCATGGAAGCAGGGAACCTCAGCAGAAACATCTCACTGCTGGAGTTTTAAAGGGTAATGGTGATTCAAAAACCAGGTTCCAGCCATCAAGAAATTATTAGCTGTGGATGCAATGTCCCTTTAACAAGGCAAAAAGGGAAGATGCAAAGCTCAGTAATCAACAGCAGCCAATCAAAAATCATCTCTCATTGTTTAACTTCTAACCAGTCTAAAGGGAGGGAAGCTGACATCTGATTGGTTGCTGCAGTACGGCTTACTGCACTTTCCCCATTCATGTCATTAGAACAATGCTGTTCTTTCACAGTGCCTTATTAAAGTGAACCAGTGAGACAGATTCACAGAAGAAGCCATTGCCAAATTTCTTTTGAAATGTGCAAACTCTGAAGCTGTAGTCCTAGTCCTCACTTCACTACCAAACAAGCCAATCGGCCTGGTGGTTCCTCAAGGCTGGAGAACAGTGGAGAGGTTCAGTGATTCTGCAAACCTGGCCTGATATTTTTTAAAAACTTTTTCTGTTTGACTCGGGGTGCAAATGTTTGCAACCTAATAGTGGACAAATAAAAAAACACAGACACATTTTAAAAAATGCTGAAATGTACCAATTTTCCACATCTGATGGCTACCCATCTGTCAACAGGGGCTCCTGACAGAAGCAAGAAATTCCTACCTAGAAGCCCCCTTCTTTATTTGGTCTCTTTGCCTTGACAAGTCTTTACTTCTCTGCAGTAACTGACAGGTCAACAGCTATGTGTAAAGAAGTCATGGCAATCAGACATTGTGACCGGTGAAAGAGACCAAGTGAAGAGGGGGATCCCTGTCCTCATCAGCAGCCCTAATGACTTAATGAGAAGCTGTCAGATACTGAAAATCGGCATTTCTCAGTATGTATATTTTTGGACACAAAAAGTATATTGAGGCTTTTATTCTCTTTGTTTATATGAATGGCTTGAGGGTAGCAGAAAGTCAAACTTGTGTCTGCAGTAGTTCTCCACAGTTCTCCAGCTCAGACTCAGTGGCTTCCAACAAGCCTTTGTGGCAGGAGCAGAAAGTTCCTACCAGCTGATGCTTGTTCTGTGTCATGTTCCAGGCCAGTGACTCACTAAGAACTGATGCTTAAATATACTAAAGCCCCACAGTATGAACTGGGTTAAGATGACAGCCCTGGATATTGTTTCTTTAAGAAGAAAAAACAAGCAATGGCTTCTCCTGTGTCTCTGGCGTCACAAGTTCACACAAATAAGCCCATCGGTACAAAATTAGATGCAGTGCAACCTCAGACAATGTATTCTGAACTGCAGTGCATCCTCATTATATATGTGATATTTGACACCTCATTAGGTGTGTTATTTGACACAGTGCACTTTTAGAGGATATGAGTTCAAATGCAGCATACAATCGGGGACATGAGTTCAGATGCAGTGGAAGGACTGAGGATGTAATTGTGGATAACGTGCACATATGAAAGATAACTCAGCTTATTTAATAAGGCAAAATACAATCAGCAAAGCACAGTATCCCATTGCAACCAGCCACTATTCATCTGTTTTGATCTGATGAAAATATGGTTGGTTGCAAAAGACTGCTGCAATAAGCACGCCATTAGCGTTGTTGCTCTAGCGTATTAAATAAGCCTAAAACCATCTGAAGCGCACAGATTAAACACAGTGGGTTGATGTTTCTTTTTTCTTCCGGGAAGCCGGTGATTAACTAATCGGTGTGGGAGGTCATGGGATATTCCAGTCAAAATATGTGATATTGTGTTGAGATCATACAGTGTTGGCCACAGTGCATGTAATATGGAGTGATTCAGTTTTATGTCACACGCAAAGATAGCCTGCCCAAATTCAGTGCACGGTCAAAAGACGTCACGCACACACGATGGAAGGTATGAGAACGTGACAGCATACTTTATAATGGAGTTTCAAAATGAAGACGTATGGTATGAAATGCAGACTCGCTAAATTTGCTGCAGTTAGATAAAGTCCTGTCAGACGCTGATGATGTGAGTTGAGGTTAAGAAAAGGTGATAAAACAAGTCACAATAACACATAAACTGTAATCTGACACTTCTTACGTGATGCTGGGGGAGGGTTGCAGAGTCAGATACTGGGGAGCAAGAGATTTACCCAAAAAAATGTGCAGTGAATGTTCACTCTAGCAGACTTATCAAGACCGGTACAAAGAGAACGAGGAAAAAAAGGTTTAGGCAGATGCCCAGAACAGCCAATCAGAATTCTTCATTTAACCTCCCTGCCGTTCTAACTATTTCCTGTGTGCGGCCGCGGGAGGGTTTTTCTTTTTTTGCTATTTTTTTTAGCATGTAGCTAGCCTAGCGCTAGCTCCATGCTTCCCCCCTCCCTTCGCTATCCCTCCCACCCCTCCGGCGCAAATACCCAACAGGAAATCCCGTTCTGAACGGGATTTCCTGTAGGGGTTTCCCCCGTCGCCATGGTAACGATTGGACTGACGTCATTGACATCATGACGTCAGACGGAGTCCCGATCCACCCCTCAGCGCTGCCTTGCACTGATTGGCCAGGCTGCGCAAGGGGTCTGGGGGGGCGCGGCGCAGCGGGTAGCGGCTGATCAGCGGCGATCGGATGTGCTAGCTGCGTGTAACAAAAAAAAATTATGCAAATCGGCCCAGCAGGGCCAGAGCAATCCTCCACGGCAGGTTACCCCGAGCTGAGCTCGAGATAACCGGCAAGGAGGTTAACAGCTGACAAGTGATTTGTTTAGCTATGTACACGCTTTGGTGTTTTAACTGTTATCGGATCAGGTGATAGTTCTCTAAAGGCTGCAGAGTGGCGTAGTGGATCGCACTCTCGCCTTTAAGTGATGGGTCCTCAGTTTAAATTTGAGCCAGGGCACTATCTGCACAGAGTTTGTATGTTTTCCCCATGTCTGAGTAGGTTTCCTCCTGGCACCCCAGTTTCCTCCCACATTCAAAAAACATAGAGATAAGTTAATTGGCTTCCGACCTAAATTGGCCCTACGATACATACACTACACAATACATATAGGCATATGACTATGGTAGGGATTAGATTGTGAGCCCTTTTGAGGGACAGTTAAGTGACAATACTATATACTCTGTACAGCTATGCGGAAGATGTCGGCGCTATATAAATACTAAATAATAATAATAAAGGTGACCATTAACGACAAAATCCCTACAGGTGATCGATCGTTTCCTATCATCATTCTGATTGATCGGGAATGATCAGTCATGTCCACTCATGGATGAAAGCATGATAACCAATTCAATTAGATTATTTGAATCGATCCATTTTTCTGATCTATCCCATCAAACTGATCGGATTGTTTGGTGGGTTTTTGGTGGTTAGTGGCCACGATTTCTCAACCGATCAGAATGATGATCTGAAATTATCGATTGTCTGTAGGATTGTATCGTTCATGCCCATCTTAAAGGTGCCCACTAATGATACAATCTTATCTGTACAATCTTACTAATTTTGTGTAATATGAGTAACTACCTAAAGTATCCATTCAAATTATATAAACTCAATTTACCCTTCTACTACATGATTTGGTAAAATTTTACACTGAAGATTATATTTAGTAAGGACCTTAACAATTATTTTGTAGACATCCTGCTGGGATCTGTGCAAAGCAGCATTTTCTGTCCTATGGAGAGGAGTGGAGGGAGAACAAGCAGGAGGTCTCTGGCTGCAATGAAAACTACAGTAACTTTTAGCTAAGGTGGCCATACATCAGGGGCGTAACTTAAGTTTGACGGGCCCCCCAGCGAAATTCTGCAGGCCGGAGCTACCCACCCCCACTGAGCCTGTGTGTGGTGATAGAAAAATCCCAAGTGGCTTGGCTTACGATCAATGCAGCTTGTAGTGCAATTGATTTTCACTATGATTTTCACCCTGATCAAATCTGCCAGGGAAAAATGATGCGTGTATGACCTGCTTTAGTCTTACAAAACTCTATATTGCTGGAGGTTGCTGACAGATGGAACTAAAACTTTTCAAGGGACTAATCAGATTTGGGAGCTGCTGAATAATTAACCAGCAGGTGCCTAATATAATTAACCAAGTGCAAAGTTCTTCTCCAGCCCTGCTAATTCCATTACCAGTAGTCCTGTCTGAACTACTGCAAGTCCCATTCGGGACTTCTTGAGACCAGACTCCGACCCCTGCAATCTGTTATGAATGCAGCTGCCAGGCTCATTTACTACTTCTGCCACTCCACTTCAGCTGTCCCACTTCACAAGTCCCTTCACTGGCTCCCTGTTCCCCTCAGAATTAAAGTGCCCTCCATGAAATCCATCCACCATACCTACCCTTTGTACATCTCAGATCTCATCCAGAGGTACTCTCCAACCCACTCTCTCTGCTCTTCCAACACGCTACCGATTATCCAACCCTTGCATCACTTGCTCACTCGCAAGGCTCCAGGACTTATCCAGAGCAGGAGATAGACTCTATTGAACTTCCTCCATCAGTCTTGCCCCCTATTATTTATATAAATAAAGTTTTTAATAATAATTACCAGTATATTTGGGGGAAAAGAGCATCTTGACTTTTAAGCTGTACTAATTTATGACCTCTAATGATCAGAGCATTTAACACTCTGATCACTAGCACAAGATTCACTCATGCATGCTATGGTAGCCTGTTGTATGAGGGAGTATGGTACTTCTGGACCTTATTTCCTGGGTCAGAGTCCTGCAAGGCTGTAAAGCTGTGACTGGTAAATAAATTATGCAGTTAAATCACAGATGAACATTTCTGACTAACGGCATCATGCTACTGAGTGCAGTGGTTGATCTGTCCTCATGGAAGGTGTTCTTGTTGCTGAGGGTAACTGGTTAGTAGTGTCACCTTCCACCCTGCGCTGAGTCGTAGCTGCAGTCTGTGATCTGCATGGGGCTCAATGGTATCGAACAGACGCAATCAGATCAAACACTGACAGCTGCCATGGCAACAGTCACAGTCATCAGACATTGCTGCTGCTCTCATCAAACATAATGGTGACAACACAATGAAACGTTGCTCAGTGAATTCATAATTCATATTTCACATTTGAATTTTTATTGAATTGTAACTAACTGGCAATAATTACATTTTCAGTGTGTGATTAAGCAGTCTTATTTTGATGCAAATATACCTTTTTATCTTAGAAGCTGACACATTGATGTGTAAAGAACCTGAACAGAACACTGGCTGACTACAGGATGGATGTAACCCAGCTTGTTGCTATCTATCCATCAGCAAACTGCTATAATGGTCTTAGTTTATTTTTGATTTACTAGCTCACAGGTGTCAAACACAAAGCCTGCAGGCCGAATGCAGCCCTCTCCTTGACATTTTATGAGGCCATTGAGAGCTTCCAATGTCCAGCATTGTAAGCAAAAAAACAGATAGCCCCATGCCTTCGTTTCTAGAGGAGCACACCGGTGAGAAGCAAGAGGTATGCATTATAGAGCGTGTGGCTGTCAAGAAGATCAAAGGAGACCTGAAGCAGGGCTGGAGCAGACATATTGAACTCCTCCACTGCGCTACTTGTCGAAATTGGGAGGAGGAGGCCCCCATGGTCACTATAGATATGCCACTTAGTTTGAGACTATTCAATATATGTTCAATCTTAATAAACAATTTGGCCCAGACTTAGACTGTGTTTGAGATTTTGGCCACTAGCGTGATTGATTTGGACACTCCTCCACTAGCTGCTGAGGGTCAATAAGCTATGCAGGTTGGGAGTAGCATGGCTCTGTAAAATGAAGAGGTTATAGACACACCTGTGATTGGTGTCTATGTGCCCTGTGGTTCTGTGATTTTGGAAAACTTGACTTTCTAATTATGTGGTTTGGGGACTTGCTGCCAAATTATGTAATAAGGTGGTGAGGGCCATGGATAGTTGCAACCTAGCCTGTTACTGGGGGGTCTAATCTGTTATTGAAGTCTGCACAGAAATCTGGTCTGTCACTGGGGTCTGCTTGACATTGGTGAGTATCTCAGTTTCTGCTTGGTACTGCTCAGTCTCTGCTTCTCTGCTTGTCACTGGTCAGTCTCTCCATCTCTACTTTTATACATATTAGGAGATATCTTGGCTGCTCTGAGCACAGAGATCCCAGCATTTGCCAATGTAGCTAGATCTATCAGAGATCATTTAGTTAAAGCAGATATAGATCCATCTGATGTTGGCAACCAGAGACGTCTGGTACCATTGCGTTGTGGCACTTTCCTTTGTTTACAGTGCGTAAATTGTCAGTATATCATGAAGGGAAAGGAATGTAATCATCCTATGCGAGGGACACCTATAAAATTGCGACATTATGCCACACGTCCAGTCAAGGACCGTACAGGCAAACATCACTCTAATATAAACAAAGCTTATAAACATAATGGTTCTGCTGCATCTTTGACTTCTCCGATTGCTCAACATTTGTGGGAAGCAAGGCATTCAGTGAGGCAACTTAAATTTGTGGTTTTGGAGGTCATTCAAAAATCCCAGGGGGAGGGGGGGGGGGCGATAGACAGGCATATCTCATCAAACGTGAGGCGTTCCAGTTAAGATTTTTGCATACACTGGTACCCCATGGCATGAATCTTGAGTATAGTCCTTACACTGTTTTGTTGCCTTTTTGTTAATATTGTATATATTCCATTTCATATATTTCTCATGCTGTATTTCTATGTTTTGTATCTCCAGTTTCATTCTGGTTTTGATATGCACCATTTGGATCTTGATCTACTCTATAGTCATCTTCCATGGGTATCAGGTAACTTAGTTTTGGATCTATCTACTACTTTGTTGCTGTTCTTGTAGCCCATTTTTTAACCGTTTTTGCCCCACGTGGTTAGTGTTACGCATTATACCAGCCTGTTACCTGTTGGGGTGAGCGTTCATTCAATTTGCGCTATGTGGCCCGTGTATGCGGACCATATTACGCATTACGTCTTACTAATGCGTTCCACTCTTTTTCTATTTACATGATGCTGCTTTCCATTACACGTTTCATTACGCCCTGTAGTCCTTTCTAGGCGCATCATGCCTTTTCGTTTTATGCAACGTTGCGCTCCATTATGCGTGCTAGTTCTTCTTTTTTAGGCGGATGTGATACGCACATATGCACTTTTACTCCTGGCGTATAGGACGTCAGCTTAATGCGTTCCATCATGCGTTCCAGGCCCATCTCCCGCGCTCAGCTGCATTTGATTTTTTATTTGATTTGGGGCATTCCACTGTGCTATACAATGTAGTCTCAGTTACTATCAGTCACCACTCTCCCCTGGTCCGTTCTGCCTGCATGCAGCACCTTTTTTACAGTGAAAGTGAGTATACATTGCTTTGTTGATCCATTTATTGTTTAGTCCCTGACACTTATTCACTATCTTGTTGGCTCTGTGCGGTTTTATTTTGCTGCACTGAGGTTAACTGATATGTTACATTGTGGTTTATCCCTATTGAGCTGCTGTTCTATTTTGATATATCATGTAGAGTCAATTTTCTGATATATACTATATACATTAATATTATGCTAGGAGTTGATTTCTGGCTTAGTTGTTGTCCAGATGTTGTTTAATCTGTTGTTTCCTATACAGTGCAGGTATTTTATTATTTAAACCTTTATCCTTCCCTTGCGGTTTACTTATAGAGGCTCTCTCATTTTTCACTACCGCAGTTTTTCTGTGACACTGTTCCTTAGTTTTACTGCTCTTTTCTATCCCCTTGTTATCTGGGATTCTATACGGTTGTCACACATTGCTGCTTTCATCTCTATCTTGGTGGTATTTTTCTCCAATTTCTCTTTGGTGCTGGAACCATTCATTCTCTGGTCGATGTATTTTAATGTTATATTTTTGTAAATTACGGTATGTTTAGATGTACACCATTGTTTGTGAGGGCCTGAAGAAGGGTCTACCCGAAACAAGTCGACGTTGTCGCCTTGTTAAACAACTGATCTTGCTATGTGATTTTAATTTTTTGCACCTTTTTATGGGATGTTGTTTCTAAAGATGAATCTCTCTGAAGATCTTTGAATCAATTTTTGAAAGTGTTCATACATTAAATATTTAAGCTCATCTTTAAAAAAAAAAACCTTTTTTATCTCTTCAAATGATTTATTTAAATCAGCCCTGCAGTGAGTCATTGCATACCTAAGCGATGTTTTTAAAAAAATGCTAATTGCAATTATATCGCCATCAATTTCGCAGCAATTTTTTTTCTATACTCCAAACAAAATCGCAGTCCCTAAAAAAATGCTACATGCAGCGCTTTGCGATTTCGATGAAGATTGTTTTGGGTATGAAACAACCCATATGATTTCATTGCCTAAGCACGTTTCAATATGTTGGCAATCAGAAAAGCACTTTTGGTGTGAAACAGCCTTAAAGAGAGTCTGAAGCGAGAATAAATCTCGATTCAGACCTCATAGATAGCAGGGGCACGTGTGCCCCTGCTAAACCGCCGCTATCCCGCGGCTTAACGGGGGTCCCTGATCCCCCAAATCCCCTCCGTAATGTGGGGGAGCGCTTCCTGGTTGGGGCAGGGCTAACCGCCGCAGCCCTGCCCCACGCGCGTCTGTCAGCGCGTATCTCTGCCTCTCCCCCGCCCCTCTCAGTCTTCCTTCACTGAGAGGGGCGGGGGAGAGGCGGCGATGCGCCGCTGACAGACGTGACTGGAGGCAGGGCTGCAGCCGTTAGCCCTGCCTCCAGGAGCGACCAAGTCTGCGACCAAGTGTCGCAGTGGGGGGTTTGGGGGTGAAGGGACCCCGTTTAGCGGCGCTATAGCGGCGTTTTAGCAGGGGCACATGTGTCCCTGCTAACTATGAGCTCTGAAGCGAGATTTATTCTTGCTTCAGAGTCTCTTTAAAGGAAACCTTAACTAAGAGGGATATGGATGTTTCCTTTTAAACAATACCAGTTGCTTGACAGTCCTGCTGATCTCTTTGGATGCAGTAGTGGCTGAATCACACACCTGAAACAAGCATGCAGCTAATCCAGTCTAACTTCAGTCACAGCACCTGATCTGCATGCTTGTTGAGGGGCTGTGGTTCAAAGTATCAGAGACACAGGATCAGCAGGAGAGTCAGGCAACTGGTATTATTTTAACCCTCCTGGCGGTCTATTAAAAACCGCCAGGGGGCAGCGCAGCCGTTTTTTTTAATTTTTATTTTTTTTAAATCATGTAGCGAGCCTAGGGCTCGCTACATGATAGCCGCTGCTCAGCGGCATCCCCCCAGCCCCGCCGATCGCCTCCGGCGATAGGCGATCAGGAAATCCCGTTCAAAGAACGGGATTTCCTGGAGGGCTTCCCCTGTCGCCATGGCAACGGGGCGGGATGACGTCCCCGACGTCATGGACGTCGTGGCGTCTAAGGGAGTCCCGATCCACCCCTTGCCGCTGCCTGGCGCTGATAGGCCAGGCAGCGCAGGGGTCTAGGGGGGGGGGGGCTGTGTTGCGACGCGGATAGCGGCGATCGAGCGCGGGGCGGCAGCGATCGAAGTGCTGACGCAGCTAGCAAAGTGCTAGCTGCATTCAGCAAAAAAAAAATTACTCAAATCGGCCCAGCAGGGCCTGAGAAAACCTCCTGCGCGGCTTACCCCGAACTACGTTCGGGGTTACCGCCAGGAAGGTTAAAAAGGAAAATACACATCCTTCTGGGCTCGTTTCCACTATAGCGAATCCGCATGCGGGCACTGCATGCGGATTCGCATAGTCAATGTAAGTGGATGGGGCTGTTTCCACTTGTGCGGCGGCGGGAGCGTTTTTCGGTGCGGCAGAAATCTGCACGGCAGAGCCGTCAGATTTCGCATGCGGGAGGAATGCGGGCGAATCGCCGCTAATGCATTTAATAGGGAAATCGCATGCGGCTTTGTCATGCGGATTTCCAAGCGATTTCGCGTGCGATTTCGCATGGTTTGCTATGGAGCTTTACTCAGGCAGTGACATGGTTAAATTCGCCTGGCTCCTTGCCATGCGAAATCGCATGCGAAATCGCGGCTAAATCCGCAGGCGGAAACGCAGCCGCATGCGATTTCTTCTGCGGTGGAATCCAGGCGATTCCGCACCGCAACAGTGGAAACGAGCCCTCTCAGTTCAGGTTCACTTTAACTGTTGGAAGTGCAGCATTATCCTCACATCAGAATCACATGCTGAAAAGGGACTTTAGTGATCCCCAACATATAATAGCATAAAAATAGGAAATGTAGAACTTGCAACTTCACCTGTGTGCCTAGACCTGAAGATCTGCCTAATGCTAGGTACACACCATATAATTTTCTGGCAGATTTATCTGCCAGATCGATTATTTCCAACATGTCCGGTCTGAATTTCGATAGATATTTCAATTTTCCGATCGTTTTTTTTTATATAGTTTTTTTCAATCGATTTTCATTCATGTCGAAATTCAGATTGGACATGTTGGAAATAATCAATCTGTCAGGTAAATCTGCCAGAGAATTGTAAGACCATCAATCAACTGCTGCATTATCTTTTCAACAGTGATATGGTACTAATAAACAGCTATAAACTGCACATGCCTTGAATAGGGACAATCAACAAGCAACCTAACTACACCTCTCTCACTCTACATCTGTCCTTGAAAAAGATTTGATGCTGCATTATCATGCATCTGTTTTTTTAAACCATGGTGGTGGTGGGGGGACCCATGCCAGGGCCCATGGATCTGTAGCTATGCCTTTGCCAGCATGCTTTCTCTGCTCAGATGTGGATTAGACTATAAACATGACAGCCAAGCCGTTCCCCCTCCCCTCTGACAGCATGCATCTAGATCACCAGTTAAACGTGATGCAATCCTCTACAGGATTGTTTTTGTCGTGGGCGGCTGATTGGTACTTTCCCCATAGCTGCTATAATTTCTGCAGGAAAGACACTACAATTCGATACCACTGCCACCCATATTACCAATTTAAATGAACTTACTGACTAAAAGAAGTCTTAAAAGTTGCAAATATAAAAACCTGGACACAGAGGAACACTTCCTTTTCCTGTGTAAAGTCAATGCACAATTTTACTATTAGACGGATTTGGCTATTATGTGAAATCCGGCTCATCTCTATTCACCAACTGTGCCGTGTATTTACATCCTCTGCCTTCTGTGGTTTTTATTTTAAAGGGTCACTATGCTTCTTCTGTGACATATTTGTAAAATTACACTTGGGCAGATTCTTTGAGAGTCCTCCACTTGCTAAAAGTTTCATTGCAGTTAACTACTTAAAGAGTATTGTATTGTGTTGGTCATTCGTTAAAGTGAATGCTTTAACATACACATGACAATTTTTTTTTTGTAAGAATGAATGTTTTTTTTTTCTTCCCGTACAACTACAACAAATGTTGCTGTTTTGGCAAAAAAAGGATTCTTCGTCTTTAGATTGTGTTTCTCTATGCTTGCATACATTTAGTCAGTTACTGTCTTTGTGCTACAGTGCAGGTGTCCTTAATTAATCTGATCATATAATCACCTTACTTCACTGAGCTCCTGGAAAAAGTCTTAATTGAAATAGCTCTCCTATAAGATTAGTAGGTCATGCAGTTAGTGGATTAGGGAATCATGTCCTCTGCTTTTGCTGAGGAAGTCCAGGCTGGCCACCCAGGTGTCTGCCAGGAAAACATTCCAAAGTCACATATGCTGCAGTCCAGCAAAGTCTTTAATCAGGGAAAGCAATCACGTGCCGTATCAGCTGCTTTAAATAAAGCATGTTCACACATTTTTCATGAAAGAAAACAGTGATAATTTATACATTTTCTTCTTGGGATAAATGAAAATTGGACTTTATGTATAACTTGCAGAAAGGAAATAAAAGGGAAAAACAGAGAGCCCAATATAGTGTAGTATGTACTGGAAATGTGGGTGTGAAAATGTAAGTATAAGACCTGGTCCACACTAGGTCCGGAAATGTATCCGTGGCTGCGTTTTTCAAACCTGATGAAAAACGGAGTCCCGGATACTAATGTTCAAAATAGCAGCCAGCCTCACCCAAGTAAAAAACGGATCCGTCTGCATTTGCGGGGACCCGTTTTCAAAACCTGAACGGAAGGTCCGGATCTGCTGCATATTCACGCAACGGATCAGGACCACGGATACACGCAGGGGTAGTGAAAAGCAATGAGAAAACGCATCTCCAGCTCCACAGGCAAAAAACTGATGTGAAAACGGATAGTGTCCGTCCTGCAACTGTGTCTAGTGTGGACCTAGCCTAATTGAATACTCACAAATCAGGGTTACAATCCAGGAAACCGCTGAAAGGGCAGGTGGGGATAATTAGACCTGTCCCCACTCAGGATTAAGAAGTCACTATCTGTAGATCAGAAGAAAGGGGCCAAATCCCCTCCACCAAAGGTGGACTCAGTAGTTATGCAATTGTACAGAGGCGCCAGAAGAGTAAAAGCATTTGATTTAAAAGTTTAAAATGAAGTAGGCAGTGGTGGACTTACACCTTCAGTGCAGACACAAAAACGTTGCTGGTTTTGACAACAAAAATAGTTTATTTACATACTCCAGAAGGGTGCAATGCGTTTCACGAATATATCCTACTTCCTCAGGCAATACAAGGGAGCATATAACTTATGCAGTCTGTTTCCTAGCTTAGCGCCTCTGTCAAGGCGGTGGTAAGCTAGGAAGCAGACTGCATGGGTTTGATTCACAAAGCGGTGCTAACTGTTAGCATGCTTGTGAAAAGCCCCTTATCACGCCTAAACTCAGTTTGGGCGTGATAAGTTCTGATCGCGTGCAAAGTTTTGCCCACGCACAGCGCAGCGCCCATTCACCTCTATGCGACGTTTTGCGCGCACCGCCCGAGATCAGGTTTACACAGCGGTGCTAACCTAGTTAGCACCCTAGTTATCACGCCTAAAGTCTTTAGGCGTGCTAACTGGGTTAGCACCGCTTTGTGAATCAAGCCCCATAAGTTATATGCTCCCTTGTATTGCCTGAGGAAGTGGGATATACCCACGAAACGCATTGCACCCTTCTGGAGTATGTAGATAAACTATTTTTATTCTCAAAACCAACAATTTTTGTGTGTCTGCACTGAAGGAGTAAGTCCACCACTGCCTACTTTATTTTAAACTTTTTAATCAAATGCTCTTAATGTATAACTTGGTATGAGACTGGACCTTCAATGGTTAATTTTGCAGGGAAGCTTGCTTGTTAAGGTGCCTATCAATGATATACTCTTGATTGTACAATCTTACCAAATCTATGTAGTAGAAGAGAATACAAAGTTTAATTTATTTTGAATGAATACTTTAGGAAGTTCCTCATCTTGCATAGATTAGGTAACATTCTACTGTACAATCCAGATTGTGTCTTGTTTTCTCAGTGGTCTTGTCACAGGTTATTAAAAACCATGATTATAAGTTAATTGGTTTTACCCAAAATTGGCCTCAAGTCTAAAGCCTCTGGGTAGGTTCAGGTGGGATGACGAAACAGTGCATGACAGAATGGCACAAGGAAGGCAGTGTGCATGGGTAAAGCAATGCCTTAAACCAGTGCTTGGGTGAGATGATCTACTAGGCTGATCGTTGGCCGAGGCACTGAGTGAGATGGGGTGCCACTATAAACATGCTAGATTCTCAGCAGAGGCTGCCCCAACAAGTTGCCTCAGCCAAGAACCGTTTAGCATGTGTCAAAGCTTAACACACTCTACATTGAAGGCAGCCCTCCCATTCTGTTTTTCCTCATTTCCTATTCAGCATCCCAACATTTTGGAAACTGTTGTACAAGTCTACATATATACCACACTAGTCCCAACACTTCTGTGGGCCTGCCTGCTGGACTGATGGTGTATTATTCTTCAGAAAGAAGCTTGGGATGCTGTCTTTGTGTCAGGGCCAGGCCGAGGCAGAGGCGAGAGAGGCTCCAGCCTCAGGGCGCAGTGTAGGAGGGGGTGCACAACTCACTAAGCTATCATTCCCCTATTGTGTTTGAAGCAGAGACAAATAAGAAAAGGGGATACATGGCAGTGACTGCAAGCCAGATAAATAGAGATTAAGGTGTTGGGGGGGGGGGGGGGGCTGGAGCACCTATTAGTCTGATAGCAATCAGTGTGTGACGGCTGGGGTGGGAGGGATGGAGGGACGCACTTTGGTGTGTCAGCCTTGGGTGCTTGAAGGACCTTGTCCCGGATCTGCTTAGTGTTGCAGTGGCAGCCAAGAGATGAGAGTTTAGATGGATTGTAAGAGTGTATTCCACTTATCTCCTCCCCCGTCCCCATCTACAGTGTGGGATCAGATTTGGTTAAAAATAATTAAGCCTGTGTACAGTCTACCATATATATCCTAGAAGGACATTGTATGTTGGAGTATATAAATAAAAAAATTTCTGTATGAAAATCGACAGTTTCTTGTCTACTTCGGGGAGGTAAGTCCACCACTACCTCCCGAAGATTTTTTACGTTTTTAAGTACATTTTATCCTATTGGCGCCTCTGTTCTCTTTTACAATACTTAGAAGGACATTGTTCACATGACTGAAGGATAGCTACTTCATTTCCTCGGGACCTGCTTTTAGATTGGATTGAGCCCCTGGCATAGAACAGTAGAGCCCTACAGAAATATTCTCAAGCACATGTGGCAGCAAATTAATAAGTAACTAGTACTCTTTCTCCTGGTGGGTGGAGTCAGGGGTATTTCAGGACTGAGCTGGGGCATTACATAATTAATTCAGCAACAAAGGATATTATATACCTGTTCTAAATGCAGAATCCTACTGTAAAGTAATGCCCAGACTAATGGCAGCCATTAAGCTGCAGACATAGCACATATGATAGCTTAGAGAGCAAGGAGCATAAGGAATTTTGCACGGGGTGTCCTTCAAGCCCTGCATCTTCTAAAATAAAGGGGCTTGAGTTTGTCTAATGTTTTTGGCACTTTTGCTACACTCCTATGAGAAGGTAGGTTGTGGACATCTGGAGGTGCCAGACCTTGCCAGGCAGTCTGCAGGCAAAGAGGGAACAAAGCAGTGGTAACATGATCTTGACGTTTCTAGGATAAAAATGTAGATACAATTTTATTGTATGTCTGTTGCCATACTGTGTGTGTAGTAAGTGGAGGGGGCTGTTAATTGCCTGTAAATTTATGGATAATCTGTTAAAATGTTTCCTCTGTTCCTTGTTCATGAAACAAGAAAAAATTAGGATCAGCAAATTTTTCTCTTTTTTTGGCGGGTGTTATGTGGAATCATGGGGGTCGTTCCAATAGCTTTGTATCCTCAAAAACAGAAGCAGTAGGTTGGAAACCCCTGCTTTTACCACAGCTTTGTGGAATTCAAATGTAAATACAGCTTTAGAGTTCAGATGCCGGTCAGGATATTTTGCGAGGTAGAGATGGTAGAAACAGAAAAATAACTGTAGTTTTAATAGCTTGAGTACCATTCAATATGCCCATGTTTGGTGATGGGTGACTTAGGTTAGATGCATCCAGGAAGCGTTCTGGGTGTAAGTAGATAAGGGAAGAGTATGCACAACCTAGACACTGCGCACTGCTTGAGCTTGTGTCATTAGTGTCACTGCATAATCCTGGCTGTGGACTACACAGGTTAGAGTTTTAGGATAAAAAACAAACTCAGGGTTTGTTTGGGCAGGATATGGTTACCAAGATTTTAGATTTTTATATTGAAAAAGTGACTACTAATACTAATAAATAAATAAAACTGTACATCAAAGTGACCCTGAAAGGCATTAGTAAGTGTTTCTGGCAGAGCCAGGTCACCCACAAGGCAAACGTAGGCAGTTGCCTAGGGTGTGAAGAGAGTGAAGGGGCCTGGTGGATGTTAGCCCTCACCTAATATTACTATAAAAGTCAGATGACCATTAGTGGTAGAAAAAAAAACCCTGCTATTTTGCCCAGGGCCCCATTTCATCCTAAACTGTTTATGGTTTGTGGACATTTCTTTAAGCACCTGAGCCCTTATGAATAGAGATGCTTATGGGGTAGGGGGGGGGGGGTTGGAAACCTGCATATTATGCAATTTACCATCCCCCTGAGTACTTCCTCCCTTCTGCAGCTCTTTCTGCGTGTACATATCAGTCTGGCAAAAGATCGTCTCTGGCAGTCTTAATTGAATGAATTCCACCTCTTTAACTTAACAGCCTCGAACACAAATGGGTACTGCAATTTAAGTGCTCGCCAAATAGCGCTTGTTTCGAATTAGCACTTGCAATAGAATACAAAACTAGGCGATAATTCAGGAAACAGCTCTGCTTTGCTCAATTAAGGGTGAGATCTGGCAGCAGAAGCGATCCGATGGAGAGTGGGAGTGATACAGACACAGATACTGGCAGCAAAGTCAGACAGAGATAAAAAAAAAATCAGTACATCAGTGGATGCAAGATAAGGCACTGTCACATGATCCAGCATTGTTCATTCAGTCAATGTAACATGAAGTACAGTAAATACATATGGATTACAACATGGCAGATCAGTTCAGGGCACAAATAGTTCTGCAACTTCTTTTTAAAAACAACTGATGAAAAATGTTGCATTTGATTTACAGATTTATTTGATTACAATATTGAACTTGCTGTTCTATCGAATTGTATTGAGCATGGCCAATTTTGGGACTAGTGTACACAGACCATTTACTTCAATTTATGTCCAGGTTGAGATCAGTTCAGCTGTCATTTCACTATAGGATGGAGTTCAATTAATTTAGGGGTTTCCCATTTACTCTATATAGCTGAGAAATGAGTCAAAGTCAAAGGTCCATTTACACTAGACCTTTGAATGGTGAGTCCATTTAGAACTGTTTACATTTGTATCTTGATGCTGTTTAGCAGAATCATACATTGACTACTTGTATATTTTTGACAACCCCAGCAGTGGCATTTCCTTGCCTAAAGGTGGGTACACACATCAGATAAAAGTCTTTGGAAAATGAAAGATCACAGACCAATTTTACCCCCTTCCATGTAGTATGAGAGCATATTCTACACAGTCTATTCTATTGAGCTGAACTTCCCATCAGATACAATTTTTTGCAAGATGCTGTTCATAAAGATGCTGTACACGTGCAAAAGATCATTATCTGCAAAAGATCAGTATCTGCAAAAGATCCGTTCCTGCAAAATGCTTTCATAGTCTATTATATCTGCAGATCTCATACACACCTTGTTTAACAGACATTCATCTACAGATCAGACAATCATCTGCAGATCCAAAGATCTATCCTGGTGCATCTGATCTGCAGATGATTGTCCATTAAACAAGGTGTGTATGAGATCTGCAGATATAGACTATGAATGCATTTTGCAGGAACGGATCTTTTGCAGGAGCTGATCTTTTGCAGATACTGATCTTTTGCATGTGTACAGCATCTTTGTGTGCAGCATCTTGCAAAGATTTTTATCTGATGGGGAGTTCAGCTCAATAGAATAGACTGTGTAGAGTATGGCTCTCATACTAC
This sequence comes from Hyperolius riggenbachi, assembly GCF_040937935.1. Classification (NCBI taxonomy): domain Eukaryota; kingdom Metazoa; phylum Chordata; class Amphibia; order Anura; family Hyperoliidae; genus Hyperolius; species Hyperolius riggenbachi. Next base: position 136,833,059 of record NC_090657.1, read on the forward strand.
ATGGAAGGGGGTAAAATTGGTCTGTGATCCTTCATTTTGCAAAGACTTTTATCTGGTGTGTGTACCCACCTTTACTCACTTGCTTAAGGTTGCCACTAACAGTCCAATTTTTTAGCGAAAAATCGTTTGAGCGATCAGAAATTCTGATCGGAAGTGAAATCATTCAGTACACCATCATTAAACCAATCTTTGCTTTCTATCTATCACAACCTAAAAGAAAATTTGGTTCCGACAAAAATCTAATCGGACAACTGTTTTTATAATGCATTGTGCCCACCAACAGAGATAATTTACAACCAATCTGATCAGAATTTCTGATCACTCAAATGATTTTGTTACCAGTCCCTAACTGATTAGCAGCCACTGGGTGCTGGCATCTGTCACAATGAAATATATTTTTGGGGCAGACTGACCCTTCAAGGAAGGCAGATACACTGGCATAGGCCCGATCGATTACTGAAATGTTAAAGAGAACCAGTCGCAAAGAAGAATTTGTAATGTGAATCTCCACTCTTAACAGCTCTGTCTGAAATGGATGCGTATGCTGTTATTTAAACAGCTACCATAGGAAACATGTTGACATTCTACTTCTCATATAGTTATTACTAAAGCAGCACAGTGAAAGCCTTAATATGTGTAAGAAAAATGCTCAGAAAAGCCACTTTTCAATACGTGACAGCTCCTCATCTGTCAGCCACTGAATGAGGCAGAGATCCCCCTATGCACTTGGTCTATTCCACATGACAAACCATTACTTCTCTGCAGTAACTGATCGTTCAATACCTGTGCGCAGGTGGAAGTGAACCAATTAAGGAATGAGATGTCTGTCACTACCAGCAACCTTGCTGAAAGGTGAGCAGCTGTCTCATAATGAAAAGTGGCATTTAGGAGAAGTAGAATGTCAAACCCGTCACTCATCCTTCCTCAAATGTAAGCCTATAGAGAGACGTGCGGCTTCTGTGCAGCAGGCCCTGAGGCTGATGTAGAGGGGTGGCATAAGTTTGCTCAGACAGGGGACGTGTGCCTGAAATGTTAAGGGCCCTGTAAGTGAGAATGAAAGAAGATATAAGGGGGTTGGGATATGTCATTCTGTTAGTCAGGGGAAAAAAATATTCCTTGAGATGCTCTTTAAGTGTCTTATCAAAATTACGCTTTATTTTAGACAAGAAGCCCATAAACCAGTGGCGTAGCTAAGGAACTATGGGCCCCAGTGCAAGTTGGGGGCCCCTCAAGCACTGTATACATCATTGGTGCAGTACACTAAAACCTGCAAAGGGCAACCGCAGTGTCAGAGGTGCAAGAAGGGGATGGGAACAGTTTGTTAATGATTTCTACTATTCAAAGCATCTACAGCGGTGACTAGTAACAACACAGGACCAATAGAAAGCTAATGCTGTGGTTGAGGGAGGGGCCCTCTGGCCCAAGGTGCGATTGCAACCTCTGCATCTGCATTAGCCACAGTGCTAAGTCACAGCCCTAAACAGTCCTCTTCCAAACAGTATGAGTTCCTTGCTGCTAACAGATGATTTCCCATTGTTGTCAATAACTTTACAAATAGTTTAGTTTTCATTTATTTCTAGCACCATCCTTGTAATTTTATAGTTAATTGAGATAACACAGCCTAAACACAGCTGGATAAATCCAGCTTGAGATCTGGTTTACAATGAAAATGAGAATGCTCCCATAAATAACACAACACAATCGCCTCCAGTGTGAATTAGGCTTAAGGTGGCCACTAACGGTCCAATTTCTAGCGAAAAATCGTTCGCGCGATCAGAAATTCTGATCGGAAGTGAAATCGTTCACTACACCATCAACGAACCAATCTTTGCTTTCCATCTATCACAACCAACAAAAAAATCAAAATTTTTGTTCGAAGAAAATCCAATCGGACGACTGTTTTTATAATCGTTCATAATCCATTGTGCCCATCAACAGAGATTTACAACCAATCCGATCAGAATTTCTGATCGCTCAAACGATTTTTCGCTAGAAATTGGACCGTTAGTGGCCACCTTTACAGTGATCCTCGCACTCTGATAGCAAAAGAGGACAGGACTATTAAAAATAAATCCGGAAAGGTTGCAGTATAACTGCCCTTCCACACCGGCTGCATTTTGTTTGGTTTTTGAAAAGGCTTGCAATTTTTCAAACCCAAGTACAGTAAAGTTAAAATGGGAATTGTGGGGATGAATTCACACTGAATGCAATCATAGTTCTGCTGCATTTTCCCTTCATTTCCATTGAGGCCAACGTACTGAAAATCGCAAAATGAGTTTGAGTTTTGCTATTGCGTTTTGCGATTGCATTTTGTGATTTTTGGTGTGAAAGAGCCCCAAGGTGTGTTCACACACACGAGTGACCCCCATCAGGATCCACCTACAGCCAAGAGGCGTGTCTTTCTAAGGAAAAGTAAGGAGGGATGACTGTACCACAGACAACGGAGTGGCTTCCAGTGGGCGGGGTGAGGTGGGAAACATTGGGCCTGAGTGTCATTGTTTTATGTGACCTCGGGGACACCTGTAATAATGCTAGATTCTCGGGTGAGGCCGTTTTTAATGGCTGTCTTTACTGAGTGTTATCTAGCTTGCGTACAAAGCTTTAGAGAGCAAGGATCCAGATTATAACAAATAACCATTTGCGACTGGCTTTCTTTAATCATTTCTTTGACCGGTGGAATGACACTTGAAAGCTAATTGGTTGCCTCATCAACATTTCCATTTTTCCTCAGTTGTTTATTATTAAAAGTCTTTGTGATCACTCTGTGTATGACATCTCCTCAGAAACTAGATATGTCTGTTCTAACTTATAGAACCCTCAAATGCACCGGAGTGTTTGGCTGCACGTTCTGTAGGATGAGAGTAGTGAAGCTATGAATTGCGTCAGTGGAGATGTGGGAGAGGCAGATGTAGTTACATGTGGTAGGAGGATGGGAGAAGGAAAGGATACATGATGAATTAATAGAAGGTTAAAAACAGATAACATAAGTAGTAAGCACAACTTATTACAGTGTTCTCACTCTGTCTTGGAATACATTAGGACTAACAAAATTACTGGCTGTAACAGTCACTTCATGCAGTGTTAGCTCTGTGTTAAGGTTAAACTAAGCCTAACTCCTGATGAAGTAAAATGGCCTACCACTAGTGTTAGTGAAAAAGTGAAAAATGTCATGCTGACCATATGTGGGCTGATCTTTCATCTGATAGGACAAAACGTTTCATAAATGCATATCTGCCAAAATGGACCCTTATAAGGATACTGATATTCTTTCATCACACGGTTTCTATAAACGGCAGGCTTTAGGGCCCGTTTCCACTTGTGATGCATGCGTCTGCCATCCACGGCTATGGAATTTGCAGCCTCCTGCACCAATTTGGGATGAAAATGTCGGCCGAATCGCTAGCGCAAGCAATTTGGCCGGAGGCGTCATTGTACCCTATGGCGGATTTGGCACAGAAAACGTGTCAGTGGAAACGGGCCCTTAGAAACACTTCTTAAAGGGGACATGCAACAAAATAGTAAAAGCCTTTGTCTTGTAACATAACATGGAGAGGTCCCAGCCATCAGTATACTTATTCTGTTTTAAGAAGGCAAATTTCACTAAGCATTGCTTATTAGTACTAGGGCTTTTTGATCTCTTTTATCCCCCTATACATTCCTAGTGGTTTGGGTCACCCCAAGCTGCTTGGTTACTCATTAGAATAATAAACTGCAGAACTCTTGTCCGTTGCCATTCTCTGGTGGATCAGACACTGCAGATTGTTGAGATAATAATGACTTCATTATTATTTCAGTACTGGCTTTAGTCTGCATAATAACATACACAGCAAAAAATATATCTATGCAGTGGTGTTGTGTGAACCTTTTAGGGGTGATTTACTAAGGCTGGAGAACAATAACGAACTTAAAAAGGAACTTTGCCAAAAGATAGTAGTAAGGGGGAAAAAATACAGCTATACCTTGCAAAGTGAGAAGTTTAAAAAATAAAAGATAGATCAAGAAACGCTTAATATTCGCCATGTAATTTGTTCATATTGTTTGTTATGCCGTGAGTCTGCAGGTCAGCGTCTTTATTGCTGGCAGACAAGTAAAAAAGTCTGCACCAACTACCATTATCTATAAACACGCCCATGCGCAGAGGGAGATACTGCTTGCTTGGCACTTTGGAAACAGATGTTATTTCACGCAATGCAATGAGGTTCACAGACAGGAAACTGTCAGGGCCATGGTCCTGATATCACTGTTGGAAGGGTTTTACCGCAAGATTAACCATACAAATGTCCCTGATGATCTATTTGAGAAAAGTTAACGATTTCTCAAGGGAAAGAGGGTTTTGGCTTTTAACAGATGAAGTTCAATCATGGGCTATGGTTCTTGGTGAGGCAAATTCCAACTGCTCCCATAGACTGCTTGGCATATAACAAACACTTCAGAAAGCTTCATGAATTTTTGCTACTGCAGTGACAGGTACACAACAACACACACCAAGAACTCCTGTTATTATTCTGTGATTGTGTAAAGATGACACCAGCTACACAACCACAAATTTACAAACTTTTCAGCAACTGCACCTTCAAGCTAGAGTAGCAAACAACTGTCAAGTATGCAAACTAGAGGTATGCATCTCTACTTTCTACCCACTCTCATTCAGTTTAGATTCATCCTCTGGGATAGGATTAGATGATCCAAAAATGAATGGGGACAAGTGAGGATAGAAGGTGATTAGGGCCCAAGTCACCTCTCTATCCCATACAATGTTTTTAAAAAATTGGTTAAGTTCTCCAATTTTCTCTACAGTTGTCTAAACTTAGAGAATCATCTCCTCTATAAATTGTAATCAGATGAATAACCATCCCGTCTATAGCCAGCAATAATGTTAATGTGCTAAAATGATATACATATAAAGAAAATCGTATCTCCAATTTATGTATTTGAATCTATCTTTTTTTTCCATCTTAAAATGAATGTTGTTTAGGTTACTGGTTGTCTTTTCCTAATAACCTGAGCTAATGTCCCTCCCCATGTAGAACCCTGGTCTCATACTCACACAGGAGCAGCACATCAGGACGATTAAGAATGATTCTAGAATACCACCAACTCCGACCACCCATGTAAGTCGTAGGAAGAGGATGACACCAAAAATATTCTGCAGACAGGGAAGATACACTCCCATGAAGGTTCCCATCCTTGGAGCCTGGAGAAAAAGAACAATCCAAGTCAACAAATGCTCACAACAGCCACAAAAACTTCTTATCTTACTGGAAAAAGCCTCATTATGAGATAAACAGGACCACTAAGGTATGGAGATTACTGAATTTATATTTCTTTCTTGGACCAAGCATCTGCAAATGATACTGTATATGCATATAGTTCACTTTTCATGCATTTGGCTGCCTGGATAACTATTGACCTTCTAAAACAAAATCTTCTGATTCCATTTTATACCTGCATCTTTAAAGAGTAACTGTAAGGCATGAAAAACAAAATCAATTCTCTATTTCTAACTGTTGATCATATAAAAGGAATGCTAAAAAGGCAATGCATAACTTTAAAATCAATCTTACTTTTTTATTGCAGAGATTAATCCTCATGTCCCCAGCCCCTTAGTATGCAGCCAGTAATCAGCCTCAAAAGAGAAGTTGCAGTTCAGGCTGGGGGGAGTTTCTGCACAGACACAGCTAGTTCAGCCTGATTGGCTGCAGCCTGTGTCGCTCTCACTCCTTTTCCTCTCATTGGCTGCCTCCCATGACTGTCTGCCACCTCCCCACACTCCAGCCCAACAGGCATCTTCACTGATTCATGTGGGCAGTGGCTGCCACCACCGCATCCATGGGGACGGGACCCCCGTCCCTGCTACCATTTTTTTAGGGATTCCCTGCATTTACAATCAACCCTACCTATTGGTGTGGGGAGAAAGGGAGAGTAAGGGAGGAAATTACCTCACCATTGGCTTCAGCTGGAAGGAGTAAAGATGGCCCCGGCCAGCAAACAAAATTCTCTCCATTTACCTTTTTTTATTTTATAAAGTTCACTGAAATCAACACTTGGACCGTGCAACACACATGTTATGTAAGTAGAGCTAGTATTTACTTATATATGTCGTTTTTTTTTATCTGACATAGTATGGCTGACAGCTCCTCTTTAAAAAAGAGCACATTTAAAATTATTCTATGACTGAGTGGATCAGGTCTGTGAATCAAGTACTCCCTCTACGGAAGGCAGTATATTAACGCTGGGGCACTATAGTCAAATTTGATAGAATTGGGTAACGTTTATAGCTACAGTAGCTGGTAGGTTTCATATTCATCACCATAAATAGGCAACACGTCCTTTTCTCTGCTCCCTGCCTGTGAAAGGCCCTGATGCAATCCATGACATTTGGGTGCGTTGAGGGATAGAGGGCAGGTTTGAGTGTGATCTCTGCTACAACTACACCTCAGTAGTGACAACCTATCCATTGGAGTCATTCACTTATTAGGCATGACTATTTTAAAGCTCTCACTCGGCTTCACTCTCAGGGCCGTATGCAATTCTCCTTTTCACCTGAGTTTTCTCCTAGGAGATAATTTTTCATTTTCAATTTTAAATAACTTTCCAGCACTTTTAAACTAAAAACGAACCATAAAGTAGATGAAAAGGTACTATCAAAATTATTTTGAGTATTTTCTTGCTTTCTGGTGGCTTAAAAGGCATTTTATTGACAAGTTTAAAAATATCACCTAGGAGAAAACTATGGAGAAAAAGTGAATTGCATATGGGCCTCAGTGACAAGAACCATTTTGCTGATAGAGCCAACTGCTGAAGGAGTTGAAGATGGGGAGTTTTAGGTAGCTGCATGTAGGGGAGAGAAAGCAGCCACCAGTAATCTACTGCATCTGCAAAAAATTTTTGGGAAGAGGCAAAAACCAAGTATGTTTGTAATATGCATTTAAATTCTCCTATGAATGCAATTATAAAAAAAACTTGAACTAGGGGTCTGAGAATGTTTAAGCAGCCACAAAAGACTAAATGGACCTGCACAATGGCATGAAAAGTAAAAAATCTAACGTGTTACAAAGACCCAACTGAAGAAAAGAAAAAAGTGTCTGTTACATAATAACCCCAGCTGATGCTTGAAAATGCAAAATGTACACATTTTGTGACTTCTCATTGAGAGCTGCCATATTGTATTTCCTTATGGGGCTTCAGGTAGCAACTTTCTGCTGGCAATGTGCATATGCCTATGATACCTCCTTATGCATGCATAGTTTGTGTTACAGGTGAAATTGTGCTCCCACAATTCTCCTGGAAGGCAGGCTTTGAAAATCTTGCTTCAGCAAAAAAAACTCTGGCCTGCTTTTAACTAACGAAATGTATTGTTTCTTAAAAAAGAATATTGTTAACATATCAGTGACAGGTTAGTTAAAGTGTAACTCTGAAAACAACAAAGCTCTGTAAACAGTATTGATTATCTGACTCACACCAGAATCTAGAAAGCATGAGCATTCCTCTACTACTAAAGAGTCTATGCAAATGGTAGCTTTCTAAAAGTTAGTACTTACTTTGAAAATGGCCATCTATGTCGATAGGAACACAACGTTGCTTTTCTTAGCAGGGGGAAACCTACATTCTTACTATAAAGAAGTAATAATTTACTTAAGTACCAGAGACTGCTGGTACAAAAATTGAGCTCACCAACGTCACGCCACACAGACCCGCCGCTACCGTCAATCACGTCCCTCTCCCGACACTGCAGCTCACTTGCTCTTTTGTCTCTCCGTGATGACAGGGTCAGGAGCCAATAAAATTGTCTCCTGACTGGCTCACCGAAAGAAGGGCAAGTGAGCTGCAGTGGCAGGAGATCTGCAGGACCGGTGGTAGCAGTGGGTCCTTGCAGAATGCGGAAGTTGAAATCTATGTCTTGACAGGCGTAGGGCGGACATAAACAGATTTCAACTACATGTGCCCAAAAGAGGTTAAAGAGAAATTGTTGTGAAAATAACATAATGGATAAATTGGCTTATATTTTACAATATTTACTTATAAATTATGCCCATTTTAAAATCTTTCCGCACCCTGATTTACATTCTGAAATTTCTCATACGTTTTTTTTTGACAATTTGTGGGAGAGGTTTCACCACAATATTAGCCAGAAAACCCCTTTGATGATATTTTCGAGGAATAGTCAAGATAAATAGCTTTGTAAGAGTAGCAGCACTTGCAGGTACCCCCATTTTTTTGTTATGGCAGTTTATACATATTCACAAAATAACAGATTTGCATTTTTTTTCTTTTAGTCAAATTAAAAGGACAACTTTAAGAGTGAGGATATGGAGGCAGCCATATTTATTTTTAAACAATTCCAGTTGCCTGTCATCCTGCTGATCTTTCATATATCAGTAGTATCTGATTTTCATGCTTGTTCAAGATCTACAACTAAAAGGATTAGAGGCTGATGATCAGCAGGACAGCCATTCAATTAATGTACTTTAAAAAATAAATAAATATGGCAGCCTCCATATCCCTTTCACTTCAGTTGTTCTTTAAAGGGTACCTCTATCACTTTAACCGTAAGGCTGCATCTGGGCAGCTTTACATTGTGGTAAATAAGTTTCAGTTTTAAAGTAAATAAAGAAAGCAGCCTCCACATTTGTGGAGAATCACAGACTCACCTTAGATCACCTTTAATAATTGTTGCAAGGCAGTCCTCCATTTTCTGAAAGTAGAACTACAAAGTTTAGAAACTATGAAAGGCCCCAAGGGTTCAGGAGAGGGCTGTTTAGCAGAGCTTACGGCAGAATGGAGGAAGACAAGCTTGCAAGAATGTGGTCTTTTGTCCTTTATAAAATGATGCAGTCCTGTAAAGAATTGCTTTAAAAATGTTACAGATAAGTGGAAACATCACCTGAACTGGCTTCTTTTTGGCCCCTTCATTGTTCTCTTGCTCCTCGTGTTCCCGTACTCCTTGCGTCAGGTTGGTGTAGTTGGCCAAACCGCTAAGAAGTGATGAGACCATAGGACTTGTGTCCATCTCCTCCTGTAATTACAAGAAGTCAAAACAAAGCTAAACTTAGCAATGGTACAAAACTGGGAAGAGTGATGGAAAGAGGGCAAAGTGTATAAAAGCACAAAACAAATCAAAGCAAGCAAAACATTCTCTTTATACACAAATTTTCACTAACACAGAACGGGAAAAAAATAAGCATGGCTGTCTGGGAACCTCATGTGATGTCATAGCTGGGAATAATACTCTCCTCTTTCCTTCACAGGGTGTAGCTACAATATATTAATTAATTAAAAAATGATAGAAAACTGGATTTGCTATATTTTAAATAGAGGTTTACTGTAATGTATGTTAAATAGCATTCATGGATCATCAAGTGGGTAGGAATGATTATACAATTATATTATTCATAAATATTGAGTAGGGCTGTATTAAGAGGTTGGGCCCATGTATTCTGACTGAATTTTACACCTTACAGCTCTTCCCCTGGCCACCACTAACCCACATGATGGGTTTTAACACTGAACGGATACCTCAATGGAGCTCAACCTCACCTTGTGTGTGTGTGTTGGTATTGGTCAGGGGTGGAGCCCCATACTGATAGGTTTTTCCATCCTGCCCTCTAAACAAGCATGGTCGATAATGAGATAAAAAGACATAGGGGAACATGCAGTTTATCTTTTTATAAATAAAAGAAAAAAAATCTAAATGATTGACATGTTGATAAAATATTTGGGCTTGTAGATTTAAAACAGTTTTGTGACATTTCTATCAAGAAAAATATTTATAAAACTTTCCTGTACGATTTATAAGCAAAAGCAGCAACTGGGAACACATTGATGGCTAGAAATTGCATGGTAAATTATTGTAAAGAAGTACAGAGGCGCCACAAGGATAAAATATTCTAAAATCGTTTGAAATGTTCAGGAGGCGGTGGTGGACCAGCCACTCCAAAACAAACACAACGCTGTTGATTCAGGTAGTCACAATTTATTTACATACTCCTAGAAACAACTGGCAACGCGTTTCACGGGCACAGTCCCGCTTCATCAAGCAATAAACAACAGGAGTTTCACACAGCAAGGGGTCCAATATCAGCTTGGCACCTCTGGCTCTGTGATACTCCTGTTGTTTATTGCTTGATGAAGCGGGACTGTGCCCATGAAACGCATTGCCAGTTGTTTCTAGGAGTATGTAAATAAATTGTGAGTACCTGAATCAACAGCGTTGTGTTTGTTTTGGAGTGGCTGGTCCACCACCGCCTCCTGAACGTTTCAAACGATTTTAGAATATTTTATCCTTGTGGCGCCTCTGTACTTCTTTACAAATCAAGATATCCACCCATGGTGGAAGGGAGGTACACCCTCTTTTTCCTCTATCCACAGAGAGCGACATCTTAGTCCTGAGTGGGGACAGGCCTAATCTCCCCACCTGTCTGTACAGTGGTTGCTTTAAGGGCAACCCCGGTTTGTAAGTATAATACTTACTTTTCATAATTTCCTTCGGTTCCAATACATACTACACTATATTGGGCTCTCGGTTCTTTTTCTTTTATGGTAAATTATTAATACGCAATTGTGAGTACATGTGGCCTGTTTTGTTTAGAGTATTTTAGTAATAGTAATAAGTTTACATTTACACTGGCAATGATTGTCAGTGTTACCCCATATTTGTTGTCATCAGGAGTACTACGTCAGGTACAGATATAAATGTGTTCACATGGACATTTATACTCAACATTTGATTGGTGTGAACATATCAGAAAGCAACATTTTCAGCAACTCTGTGTCTCTGAATTAGGGATGAGCATTCTAAATCTGAACGCTGTTCCTTTTTTTTTTTCATATAATTTATTGAAGAAAAGAGAATGCCTCCATATACAATCAAAAATCTTCAATTTCCACCATAGAACACATTCCTCTTTTCCCCCTTTCTTCCACATTTTAACATACAGAAGAACCAAAGAAAAACACAAAAACAAACGCAAAAACATTCCCCTCCATCCTCTCCCTCCAAATCTGTACATCGAGTCTGTGGTAATGCCAGGGACATATTGCTGGAAGTTATTCCTGTGCAATGTACAGCGAGATCCAGACACAACAATAATAATTTTAGTTTATCACAATTTGTTAAAACACTTATAATATACTGTATATAACTAATTTGATGAGGATTGATTTGTTTTGTAAGTGAAAATTAAGAGATAGTTTAAAATGTATCTGCAACAAAAACGTTTTAGTTTTGAATTGTGTGGAAAAGGCGTTAAAATTTCTGTAGGGAGTTTTACTGCTGTCTATATCCTCACAGGGAAGATCACACTTGTGTGGCCACACCGCCTCAACACTGACATAATGGCCTTAATTCTGGTAGGGTTATCAAACAAATTACCTCATGTGAGGTATTGACATTTAGCAATTCTGGTAGGTTTTAGTCATGTTTTAACTCATGAGGTAATTTATGAGGTAATTTCCATACATTTTACTGAAAATAACTATTCTCATGGAAATTAGGGGGCATGTTAGCATATAATTTACCGATCAGTTTAAGACCTGCCTGTACCTGGATGTAAAGTCAATTTGTATGCATTTTGCAGTTTTTAGTGGAGTTCCTATTGCTGTTTTAGTGTCGTTCCTATTCAGGCTGTGTAGTAGAAAAGAATAGTAGAAATAAAACTTCAAATATTTACTGGATTTTTTTTTAATAAGGGATGCCTATAAATATACTTTTCATAGGTTGCTACATACAGTGGTTTGCAAAAGTATTCAGCCCCCTTGAAGTTTTCCCCATTTTGTCATATTACTGCTACAAACATGAATCAATTTTATTGGAATTCCATGTGAGAGACCAGTACAAAGTGGTGTACACGTGAGAAGTGGAATTCATACATGATGCCAAACATTTTTTTAAATAACTGCAAAGTGGGGTGTGCATAATTATTCAGCCCCCTGAGTCAATACTTTGTAGAACCACCTTTTGCTGCAATTACAGCTGCCAGTCTTTTAGGGTATGTCTCTACCAGCTTTGCACATCTAGAGACTGAAATCCTTGCCCATTCTTCTTTGCAAAACAGCTCCAGCTCAGTCAGATTAGATGGACAGCGTTTGTGAACAGCAGTTTTTAGATCTTGCCACAGATTCTCGATTTGATTTAGAGCTGGACTTTGGCTGGGCCATTCTAACACACGGATATGTTTTGTTTTGAACCATTCCATTGTTGCCCTGGCTTTATGTTTAGGGTCGTTGTCCTGCTAGAAGGTGAACCTCCTCCGCAGTCTCAAGTCTTTTGCAGACTCCAAGAGGTATTCTGTCAAGATTGCCCTGTATTTGGCTCCATCCATCTTCCCATCAACTCTGACCAGCTTCCCTGTCCCTGCTGAAGAGAAGCACCCCCAGAGCATGATTCTGACACCACCATATTTGACAGTGGGGATGGTGTGTTCAGAGTGATGTGCAGTGTTAGTTTTCCGTCACACATAGGCCTCAATTCATAAAACAGACTTTCCAGTGTCATTTCATAAAGCCTGTTACCGCATGAAAAACTGAAATTACCGAGCAGTGAGGAAAATTACCGACTTGGCAGTAGTTACCTCCAGTAAATTGTCAGCAAATGTCAATTCATAAAGCTTTAACAAGCGGTAAGCCAAACGATAATTACCAACACCTCTGGTGAGGTCTTAACAAGTTACTGACAGCTCTGGTGAGGTCCTAATAATGCAAAGTGCAGGGAGCCAAAGTCTTTGTGAGTCTGTGCAGGGAGCCGAAGTCTGTGTGAGTCATCTGTGCAGGGAACCTTCTGTGTGAGTCATCTGTGCAGGGAGCCGTCTGTGTGAGTCATCTGTGCAGGGACGTCTGTGTGAGTCATCTGTGCAGGGAGCCGTAATTACAGCTTGTAACAGAAGAGAGATATCGCCACACTTCTACTGTACTGCTTAATGGGCTGCGGTAACTTCAAAGGCAGCTGTGAAAATCTTTATGAATTAGCACACAAAGGTCTAAAATACCGAATGCGGTATTTTCCCTCCCAGATTTTTATTACCGCAAAGCCTTTTATGAATTGAGGCCATTGCGTTTTGCACTTTGGCCAAAAAGTTCCATTTTGGTCTCATTTGACCAGAGCACCTTCTTCCACATGTTTGCTGTGTCCCCCACATGGCTTGTGGCAAACTGCAAACGGGACTTCTTATGCTTTTCTGTTAACAATGGCTTTCTTCTTGCCAGTCTTTCATAAAGGCCAACTTTGTGCAGTGCACGACTAATAGTTGTCCCATGGACAGATTCCCCCACCTGAGCTGTAGAGATGGTCCGAACCTCCGTTTTTCGTTTTGCGAATCGCGAATGCAAACTATCGCAAAAGTTCGCGAACATGCGAACTTCCACGAACCGCAATTGACTTCAATGGGGAGGCCAACTTTGAAAACTAGAAACATTTATGCTGGCCACAAACGTGATGGAAAAGATGTTTCAAGGGGTCTTACTCCTGGAGGGGGGCATGGTGGAGTGGGATACATGCCAAAAAACACCGGGAAAAATCAGGATTTGACGCACAGCAGCGTTTTAAGTGCAGAAATCACATTTTATTGCTAAATTGGAGGCCTTAAGTGCTTTAAAACATCTTGCATGTGTATACATCAATCAGGGAGTGTAATTAGCGTACTGCTTCACACTGACAGACCAAAATCACTGTGTAACGCACCGCAAACAGCTGTTTGTGTAGTGATGGCTGTGGTGGACTGGTGCGCACCATGACCAGAGTGCAGGTGATGGCGGTTTTCAAGCCCATATGGTCAGGCTGAGCTAGCTGAATGACAGAACAACAGTGACTGAGCGTCCAGTTGATCAAATTTGGTCTGTCCACAGCGAAGCATCAACCTTATTATCTATCTTCTTGGGTCAGGTGTGCCCCCCAACCCCAACACACTTATATAGCCGTCGGTCATTGCTTCATTGTGATACGCAAGCCCCTTCACTGCGGCAAGGTAACAATCACGAAGGGGAATTAACACATGTACATGCCTTTTATTTTGTTGTTGCATCTGCAGTGCAGCCAAAAAAATTAGCCAAGCATGTACACGCACCAGAAAAATTATTATAGCGGCCGCTGCTAGCAGCGGCCTTAAAAATTCAGGAATCTGCCTGGTGTCCTGGTGGACCCTGTTGGTGGTGGCAGTCAAGCGGCCTGCAGACAGAGATGCTGTGTGAGGACCGACTTAGTCTTGGGGCAGGCAGCCAGTCACATGGTGTGCAGGCAGAGATGCTGTGCATGGGGACTGACTTAGTCTTCGGGCGGGCAGTAACCCTCTGGGATCCATGCCTCATTCATTTTGATAAAGGTGAGGTACTGAACACTTTTGTGACCTAGGCGACTTCTCTTCTCAGTGACAATGCCTCCAACTGCGCTGAAGGTCCTGTTTGACAGGACACTTGAGGCAGGGCAAGACAGAAGTTGGATGGAAAATTGTGACAGCTCTGGCCACAGGTCATGCCTGCGCACCCAGTAGTCCAGGGGTTCATCGCTGCTCACAGTGTTTACATCCACACTTAAGGCCAGGTAGTCTGCTACCTGCCAGGCCGAGACGTTGGTGGAGGGTGGAAGCGCTAAGGTGAGGCGTTGGACTAAAGAATGTCCGCATGTCCAACATCACAATGAGATCGCTAGAGTGTCCTGTCCTTGCTTGCGTGGACATGGGAGAAGGTTTACTGGCAGTGGTACCTTTATTCCGTTGTTCTGTGACATCACTCTTAAACGCACTGTAAAGCATAGTTGCCAGCTTATTCTGCATGTGCAGCATCCTTTCTGCCTTCAGATGAATTGGTAACATGTCTGCCACTTTGTGCCTATACCGAGGGTCTAATAGCGTGGCCACCCAATACAGCTCATTTCCCTTGAGTTTTTTTTTATACGGGGGTCCCTCAACAGGCTGGACAGCATGAATGACGCCATCTGCACAAAGCTGGATCCAGACGTACTATCCAACTCCTCTTGCTCTACCTCAGTGATGTCAGGTAAGTTCTCCTCCTCCCCCCAGCCACGAACAATACCACGGGAGCGTTGAGCAGCACAAGCCCCCTGCGATACCTGCTGCGGTTGTTCTTCTGCTGCCTCCTCCTCCTCAAAAAAAAGCACCTTCCTCATCATCTGACTCCTCTTCCCCACACGACTCTTCCTCCTCCTCCTCCCCTCTCTGTGCTGCCACAGGTGTTGAGGAAACATCTGGTTCTGATGAGAATTGATCCCACAACTCGTCCTCCTGTAACTGTTCCTGTTCACGCTCATACACAGCTTGATCCACCACTCTACGCACGGCACGCTCCAGGAAGGAGGCATACTGGATCTAGTCGCTGATGGCGCCTTCACTGCGACTCACCATGTTTGTCACCTTCTCAAACGGCAGCATGAGCCTGCAGGCATTTCGCATGAGTGTCCAGTTCTTCGGCCAGAACATCCCCATCTCCCCAGAGCATGTCCTTCTACTGTAGTTGTAGAGATACTGGGTGATGGCTTTCTCCTGTTGTGGAAGGCGGTCGAACAACAGGAGGGTCGAATTCCAGCGAGTCGGGCTATCGCAAATCAAGCGCCTCACCGGCAAGTTGTTTCTCCGCTGAATATCGCCCAAGCGTGCCATGGCCGTGTAAGACCGCCTGAAATGCCCACACAACTTCCTGGCCTGCTTCAGGACGTCCTGTAAGCCTGGGTACTTACACACAAACCTCTTGATTATGAGATTGAGCACATGTGCCGCCTTTCCCAAATTCAAAGCCAAAATGAGATTGCTGCCGTTGTCACACACCACGTTGCCGATCTCCAGTTGGTGTTGGGTCAGCAACTGATCCACCTGTTTGTTCAGAGCAGCCAGGAGAGCTGCTCCAGTGTGACTCTGAGGCAAGACATGTCTAAGATGGCGTGACACCGTCGTACCTGGCATGCAGCATAGGCTCTGGGGAGCTGGGTCTGTGTAGCTGGAGAGGAGATCGCAGCACCAGTAGAGTTGCGCTGCCACTCAGCCAAGGAGGAGGAGAATGACGACAGCGAAGAGGATGTAGCAGGAGGAGTAGGAGGAGAAGGTGAGAAGGTGACAGCAGGCCTGCCTGCAAGCCGTGGAGGTGTCACAACTAGGTCCGCTGCACAGCCACATACTCCCTGCTTGCCATCGGTCACCAGGTTGACCCAATGGGCTGTGTAAGTAATGTACATGCCCTGACCGTGCTTGGCAGACCAGGCATCCGTGGTCAGATGGACCCTTGACCCAACGCTGTGTGCCAGAGATGACACCACTTGCCTTTTAACTTCACAGTACAGTTTGGGTATCGCCTTTTTTGAAAAATAATTGCGTCCTGGTATCTTCCACTGCGGTGTCCCAATGGCCATACATTTTCGGAAGGCCTCAGAGTCCACCAGCTGGCGGGATAACAGTTCCGCCAAGCCAGCTGTCAGACGCCGGGCAAGGTGGTGACTGGCAGACATTGGCTTCTTCCGCTCAAAGATTTCCCTTACGGACACCTAGCTGCTGCTGTGGGCAGAAACTGCTCACGGTGAGAGGCAGAGTGGAGGAGGGTGGCTGTGAAGGTGCAAGGTAGAAAGTGGCTGAAGATGATGCACCTGAAGGAGGAAGAGGAGAAGGAGGGTGGCTTTGCTTTTGTGTGCTGCTTTTGCTCAGGTGGTCTTCCCATTGCAGTTTGTGCCTTTTCTCCATGTGCCTTCGTAAGGCAGTTGTCCCTACGGCTGTTGGCCTTTCCACGGCTCAATTTTTGGTGGCAGAGAGAACGGATGGCATTGCTCTGATCTGAGGCAGACACACAAAAAAATATCCACACCGCTGAGCCACCCTGGGGTGTGGGCACTATGGTGGCGTCAGCAGCTGACGTTGAAGGGCTTGTTGGCTGGCTGTCCATGGGTGGCGATACATGGCGCCGGACACTGCCACCAGCTGTTTCTGATGACAAGCTCCCCCTGCTTCTTTCAGGAACTGGTCTCCTACTCCTCTCTGACTCCCCCTCTGAACTGTCCCCTTGGTCATCTTGTCTTAGGAACCCACATGGCATCCGTATCATAATCATCCTCCCCAGCTTCTCTTGCCTCAGACACCTCATAAACTGCACCAACAGCAGGTACTTCATCATCCTCCTCCTCACACCTTACGTCCATAGTGTCGCCTAACTCAGACATATGAGGTGGTGTAACTTGCTTAGCGCCTTCATCTTGTAACAATGATGGCTGTGAATCAGTGATTTCCTGCGAAGTGTCAAATGTAGCGGATGTGGTACTTGGAGTAGCGCTGGTGGCTGCGGAAGATGAGGTGTTCTGTGTTAGTCAACCATGTCCTGACAATCTTGGGAGTTGATGGGACGTGGCTTCTTCTGAGCACTGTACTTTGGTCTAGGGCCGCACAAAATCACGTCAGCATGACCTCGAACAGACCTGCCGGGTGGCCTGCCTCTGGGTCTGTCTCTGCCTGTTGTTTTGTCCATATCGGGGGGATGAAGTGAAAGGTATGCACTGACTTGACTAATACAATGTGCAGTCACACAGGTGCAGTGAAAGGTATGCAGTGACTGATATACTGAACAGCGTGCGGTCACACAGGTGCAGTGAACAATTATGCAATGACTAGTATTACAAAATTTGCAGCTGTCACACACACAGGTACCATGAAAAGCTGCAGTGACTGGTGGAATATAACACTGCTTGCGTTCGCGTAGGTAGGTAGGTGCACTGAACAGGTGGGTATGCAGTGATTGGCATTACAAATGTGCAGCTGTCACACACAGGTACCGTGAACGGGTGCAGTGACTGGTAGTATATTACACTGCTTGCGGTCACGTAAGTGCACTGAACAGGTTACAGGTATGCACTGCAGTGATTGGTATTACAAATGTGCATCTGTCACGCACAGGTACCGTGAACGGGTGCAGTGACTGGTGGTATATTACACTGCTTGCGGTCACATAGGTGCACTGAACAGGTTACACGTATGCACTGCAATGATTGGTATTACAAATGTGCAGCTGTCACACACACAGGTACCGTGAACAGGTGCAATGACTGGTGGTGTTAACAATGCGTGCGCTCACGTAGGTAGGTAGGTAGGTGCACTGAACAGTGAACAGGTGCAGTGATTGGGATTACACCTGTGCATCTGCCTGTCACACACACAGGTAGTCGCTGAATGTGCTGGGCCTGGCAGTGGCACAGTAGGAATTACCACCAAGGGGCCAAAGGCCAGCTGCGACTGGCTGACAGGGCTGTATATAATGCAAGTGGGCCACACACAAAAAAAAAATAGATCACAAGAACAAGATTAGCTCTCAAAAGAGCTGTTGAGGGGTTTTAGCAATAAGAATCAGCAAGGAGCAAGCTAACAAGCCTACAAGAGCCTAACTAAGCTTTTCCTATAGCTCTCACTGCAGCAGCTCTCCCTTCTCTAATTACTGCAGGCACACAAGTGAGTGAAATGCCTGACGCTGCCTGCCTTTTATAAGGGTGGTGGGGCTCAAGGAGGGAGTGTAGCCTGATTGGCTACAATGTGCCTGCTGACTGTGATGTATAGGGTCAAAGTTGACCCTAATGATGTAGTATAGGGGCGGACTGAACATCCGAAAAAGCTTGCGGTTCTCTGCGATCACGAACCATGGCGAACCGTTCGGGCCATCTCTACTGAGCTGTAGATCTTTGCAGCTTGTCCAGAGTCACCATGGGCCTCTTGATTGCATTTCTGATCAGCGCTCTCCTTGCTTGGCCTGTAAGTTTAGGTGGATGGCCTTGTCTTGGTAGGTTTACAGTTGTGCCATACTCCTTTAGGATGTTTAAGGCTTTGGGAATCTTTTTGTAGCATAAGCCTACTTTAAATGTCTCAATAACTTCATCCCTGACCTGTCTGGTGAGTTCTTTGAACTTCATGGTGTTTTTGCTCCCAATATTCTCTTAGATAACCTTTGAGGCCATCACAGAGCAGCTGTATTTGTACTGACATTAGATTACACACAGGTGCACTCTATTTAGTCATTAGCACTCATCAGGCAACGTCTATGGGCAACTGACTGCACTCAGACCAAAGGGGGCTGAATAATTACGCACACCCCACTTTGCAGTTATTTATTTGTAAAAAATGTTTGGAATCATGTATGATTTTCGTTCCACTTCTCACGTGTACACCACTTTGTATTGATCTTTCACGTGGAATTCCAATAAAATTGATTCATATTTGTTGCAGTAATATGACAAATTGTGGAAAACTTCAGGGGTGCAGAATACTTTTGTAAACCCCTTCCCCCCTCAAAAAAAAAAATCTTCCAAAGACTATTGTAACTTATGGAAGACAATTAAAGACTGCTATAATTTATTTACTGCATGCTTACTGCTGATATACCTCATGTTTTACCTTACTTTATGCATTTACCTCATGTTCGGAAATGGAGAAAAATCTTTCAGAATTTCTAAAAATAGAGGAAAATACCTTGTGAGGTATTTTAACTACCAAAAAATATTTACCTCACATAGCTACCAGAATTGAGGCCTTTATGTTTGAGGGGGCACACTGCTTAATTACTATATGTTTTGAGAGCTCACTGTCTATTTATGTGTTGGAAACACTGCCTAATTTTGCTTGGGGACACACTGCTTTAATTATATTTGGGGGTACACTGCCTAATTTGTAACACTGTCTATGTTTGAGGGACACACTGTCTAATTGTGTTTTGGTTTTCGGTAAATATTCAGCCTAATTATGTTGTTGGTATGGTATGCTGCTTAATTATGTTATTTGAGAGGTTATGCGGCCTAATTGTGTTTTTTTTTTGGGGGGGGGGGGGGGGGTACATTGTCTGATTGGTGTGATATGCTGCTTATTTTTGTTGTTTAGAGGATTTACTGGCCAAGTATGAATGGTGAATATGTTGCCTAGTTATGTTGTCTGGTGCATATGCTGCCTAATTTTGTTGGGGGTGTACAAATCAGAGTCTAAAGGTAGCTATTGTGGGATAAACTGTCTATTTTATTACGTCTCATATGTTTGTAAGAAGCTACAGCCTGATATTTTCAGTTATGCCACCCAGCTGGAAAAAAATTCTGGGGAGAACGCTGCTATTTCTCTACCCACCAACTAATTACCAGACAGAAATAATTTTCAGTGCTATGATGATCAATATAATGAAAACCGATGTTTGGTTGTTAGTCTGTAACTACTTTTTACCTCAAACAAAGCCATGTTCTTTCCTGTGTCGACCTCTGAACTGTTGATAAATGGGGAGCTTTCCTTGGGATTTCCATCTCCTGAAAAGAAAAATGATAAACTTGAGGAAGTGGTTTCTTTAATCTCAGTTGCACTTTAAATATAACAGCAATAGCGTCTATCTCTTTAAGGGAGCCAAGCTGAAAACAATTAGCGGTTTCAGAATTTTACCTGTTTGTATTAGCTCCAGCTATTGTTCTCTAAAAACTGCTATACAAAAGTAGGGATGGGCAATGAGATTCAAATTGTTTTAAGTTGATGCAGGATTATGCAAATTTATGCAGCTGAAAATTGGCCAACTGGCAGAAAAAAAATGGTGCATTTTCATGTGACATACATTTGCATACAAAATTTGCATGCGCCTGATTCAACTTGGAACGATTTGCATCTCATTGACTAATCCTGGAAAAAATCTCTGTCTTATGGTACCTGACCACAACGAATGCTTCCATGACTTCTGAATGAGCAGGTCATCAACGTCTTTTTTTAATCCTTTTTGTACTGTCTGTATTCTTATTGTGTACATAGCTACCTATCAAGGTGGACTGACACAGCAGACTGGGGAGAGAATTATACCACACAACAGAAGTTTGTAGGAGGTGAGGAAGTGTCCTGCAGTTTTAGACATTTCTATATCCGCTGTATCCGGTTGTTTAAAAAAGCTTAAACAGATCACATAGCCACTACTTTGAGCTAAGGAACAAGTATTATTGTTTTCTTTAAATGGCAAATATATATTGTTTACCATAGACCAGATTTAAGGGAGGTGTGCAAATAATTCTGGAAAAGGTTGATAAACTTAAAAAGCATGCAGTACAAAAACAAAAAGCTCTAAGGGCTCTTTCACATTAGGGCAGATTTTCTGCGTTTCAACGCAAAGGATAAAGTTTGCGTTACCCAAGGTGAAATGAAAGTCCATAGACTTTCATTTTAGCTTTCACATATAACGCAGCCTTTTTGTGCGTTGCGTTCCACTGCACCCAGGCGCAGTTTTTTGGCCAACGCTAGCTTTATGCGTTACAATGTTAGTCAATGTAAAACGCACACTATGCGCGTTTTTAATCCGTTAACGCAGGCAATCAGTCCCAGAATGCAACAGAGGAACAATGTAGAAAGTTGACAACTAAAAGAAAAAAAAAATACCTGCGTTTTTCTATGTGCAGTAACGGATTGAAAACGGATTAAAAACGCACACTAACTGCAGTGCAACGCATATCAAAACGCAGTAAAAGGCATACAACAAAACGTATGCTTTGAGCGTTCTCCAACGCAAGCTCTGATGTGAAAGAGCCCTAAGTAGGCCAATGGCAACAAACTTTTCTGTAAGTACTGTAATAACAAAATCTCAAATCTGTACGCATGTCCCTGGTGAAAAAAGTAACAGACCCCACTTCTTACTTCTACTTGTGTATAATAATATCTCTGATTATCTGATGTCAAACATAGTCATCAATGAAACCATATACACCCTCTTTCATATGTAACGTTTTACATATGAGGGTAAAAAAAATTGATCCTGAGCATTTAGGTAATAAAAAATACAGAGACTAAAATGCAATTTTTAATGCAAAAATGTGAGTTCATCCCTAGCCCCAGCAAACTCACCCCAAAGTCTGGCTGCACAAAGCTCAAAGAAACCAAAAAAATCCAAGAGCCACATCTCAGATTCTACACACCTTAGTTTACATGTTAAATATGTAATGATAGTACAATAAGAAAAAGAGTAAAATGTGCTTGCTTGGAAGGGTTACCAAGAGAAAGTCTCTAATCTTAAAAGAATATGGCACCGTGGTTAAAGTGTGCAAGGGTGCATCTGAACAAACCACAAGACTCCTGAAAAGGTGTACTTTGGACAGAGAAGACCAAGTTGAGAAATGTAAATGAAAACGAAAATATCAGAAAAAATCACCTCATACAACCATCAAGTGTGAGGGTGCATAGGTGAGGATTTGGGCCACGGGATCAGGACATCATGCGGCTATGAATTCCTCTCTACACTAAAGTATTTGACAATCCAATGTGAGCGAGCTAAACCTTGGCAGAAATTGGGTTATGCAACATGTCAATGATCCAAAGTACATCGGCTAATCTACAACAGAAAAGCTGAAAAGTAATAGAATCAAACTGTGGCAATGGCCCAGCAAAGACCAGACCTCAACCCTACTGAACTGCTGTAGTGGTACCTTAAGAGCTGTGGATAAATGAATCCTGGCAATTTATAATGAACTGAAGTAATGTTGTAAATAAAATTGGGCTAAAAATCCTTCACAATGATGTGAAAGCCTCCTAGTAATAGATACATGTTTTTTTAAGTAATTGCTGCTAAAAGTAGCCCTACAAGCTACTGAATTGCAGGGTGTATGTAGTTTTCACACATGGCTTCTTCATTTTGACTTTTTTTTTTTAATTAGTAACACAGTGGATTCTGTTGTAAGTTTTACACGACAGGTTGCATTCAGATAATTTTAGAACCCACTATGGGTCACAATTTTTTCTTGTCTTGGTACCTTATGGCCATAGAATCTGAAGAGATTGGAGATATAAAGTATCTCCAATCTCTGTACATGACTGTACATTATTTAAGCAGCAGCTTAAATAATGTAAACAGCAGGTGCAGCCCTGCCCCTTAGATCTGCTGTTAACAGTACATGGCTTCAAGACACAGCCAAAATTTTAAAATAGGAGTTTCAGCTGCAGAAGCCGTGTGTGACATACAAAAAAAGGTAACATTTAGGCACTTGGCTTACCAAGCTATCAGATGATCTATTTAACTCTATGCCTGAAGTTGTCTGCATGCTTCATTGGCTGCATGCTTTTTACAGGTCAATGATTCACTGTGCAGTGAAACCATAAGGAAGACAGAGACCTAGGAAGTTCTGACAACAGTGTATTTATATCTGACATCTATTCATGCTACAATAGAGCTTATTTATCAAGGCAGGTACAAACCAGAACCCTTGTTAAGTTAATATTTAAAGCTGGATTGGTTGCTTGTGGCAACTATTTCACTTTCAATCCAGTTTTATAAATGACTCTCCTCTCTCTTAGAAGATTACTCTAAGTATGTGTTGCTGCTAGCATCTAGTGATTTGATTAGAGCAGTATCACCCACAGGGCAATCATCAGTTTCTATTTTTATGCAATACGATCAGAATAATCTTATCGAATATATGATCATTCAGTAAAAGTTGTACCATTAATGAGCACCTTAAACATATCACCACTTTGAAACCAAACCAAACTTGGGCCTTTTTTTCTCTTACAAATGGTCACTTCCAATCCAACACTACATTCAAACAAAGGGACATTTGGATCACAACTTAACCTTCCTGGAGGTAAGCATGTGCACTACTCCGATCGCCGCCGCTCCGTGCCGATTAGCCGCCGCTCCGCCCCCCCCCCCCCCCCCCGACCCCGTGCACGGCCTGACCAAACAGTGCCAGGCAGCGCTGAGGGGTGGATCGGGACTCTCTTTGACGTCACAACGTCGATGACATCATCCCGCCCGTCGCCATTCAAAACGGAATTTCCGGACGGGCGATCGAAGAGGGTAGTGGGATGCCGCTGCACAGCGGCTGTCATGTAGCTAGCGCTAGGCTAGCTACATGTTTAAAAAAAATTTAAAAAATAGTGCTGCGCTGCCCCCTGGCGGTTTTAATTAACCGCCAGGAGAGTTAAAGAACCACTATCATGAAAAATGCTAAATTGTAAAATACATGCAAACATATAAAATTTACATTTCTCCAAGAGTAAAATGAGCTAAAGATTACTTTTCTCCTATGGTGCTGTTTGACAGATTTGACAGGTTTTAGATTAGTCCAACTACTCATGGGGATTCAAAGGATTTTTTGTTATTTTCAAAAGCACTTACTGGACAGCAGCTGCTTAGTTAAACTGCCAAATAATGTGCAAAAAGATGTGAAGGATGACCAGCATCATTGTATGGATCTTTTGTATGGAGTGTTTCCATAAAGAATAAAATAATGCTGAGAATCCCCCATGGGGAGATGGACTAGTACAAACCCTGCCAGATATGTCAGATTTGTAATGCCTATCTTAAGTGAAAGCAACATCGGAGAAAAGTAATCTATAGCGCATTATACGCAGGGAGAAAAGTACTTGTAATATGTGTTTTTGCAAGTATTTAAAATTGTTAAATTTTTCAGGATAGTGATCCTTTCAGGGTAATTTTTGTAGCCTATCAAAGTGCTGTTCAGTTCATCCACCTCAATGAATCAGATCACCATAGGTAAATATGGCCATCTTAAAGGGATGAACTGATTTTAAAAAAAATAACAAACAATTCTCTATAGCTAAGCCCCATAAACAACAGTACACACTCAGAACAGGTTTTAAAGGATAAGTATATTCACAAAGATAACCCCTCATAGCATAGCTATTAAAAGCCCTTAAAGAAGGATTGTCAGCCACACAATCAAATTCCATTTACCCACTGCTCTGTGTTTAATATGCAGCCTGCAACCTTACCCTGCATTGTAAGCACTTCAATCTATTCAGAAATGTTTCTACTGTAATAAATCTTATCTCAGTCATCCTGGCTATATTTTTGCCATTGCCATTGAGAAGAAAGCTTGTCATCACACACATTCCTGCTCCTCACCGATTGGCTCAGGGCAGTTCAGTGAGCTGCTGAAATCTGATCTATGCTATGCTCACATGTGTTTACAAAGCAAGCTAGCTATAACAGTGCAGTTCCTACATGAAAAAAATAAAGGAAGAAATTACATCAGGAGTGGCTTCAATTAGAGGGACTCAAATTTGAAAATGCAAGGAACACAATTTTCTTTATTTACTATATAAAATTCACTGATAACAAAATGTGGACAGTACAATACATCTTTTATGTAAATAGAACAAGTAGTTATCTACTTATATATGTGTTTTTTTTCCCCTGGGATAGTATGGCAATCCCTGCTGCTTTAACCGCTAAAGTATGCCCCTCGCTTCTTTCATAGACAGGCAGTCACCAGTCATTCTGAAAGGATGCCCCTGTCCCAGGGCCGGATTTACCATAAGGCTCTGTAGGTGCATGCCTACAGGTGCCTTGTGTGGCAGAGGCAGCTCCCCTCCCTTCTCAAATGTCACCTCTCTCAGCAGAGCCGGTGGGCGATGTCACTCACTACCCAGTACCAGTCCAGCAGCCGCAGGCATGTAGCCAGCGGAGATCTAAGGCTTAATTAGTGCCTCCTGTGAAAGTGAGAATAGCGTGGTGGGCGGTGTGTGAGTATTGCATCCTCCTCCCTCTGTCCCTGCACCAGCAGCAGAGCGGATCAGTTGTGCTCTCTGGCCATACACACTGCCATTTGCCTCCTGCTCTTTTCATCTTGGTGGGCTTGAGGCAACTTAAGGTGGTAGTTGTATGTAGCCCCCGATTGTGGTGTGTAGTCATGTCCCCAATTGTGTGCAGCCTGTTTTGTAAGGTAACTAGGACCATATATATATATTTGTTCAAGTAGAGGGGGTCTCATCCAAGATTTTGCTGGTAAAGCACTCTTTTTAAATTACACTGCTGTTAGGTACCTGTACATTTAGCACTTTATGTCATACAAGAAAATAATGGCTGAGAATGGGGATGTGGCCTGTGCTGAGGGGCGGAGTTTAGGGCGCTAGCATCTCTGTGCCTACAAGATCCTGAAGTGTAAATCCAGCCCAGACTGGTCCTTTGAGACTTGGCCGCACCACTCCATATGGCTTTACATGCAACAGGGTGAGCAGTAGAAACAATGAGGAGCACGGCACAGGGCACAAGAATAACTGTACTTGATTTCTAAGTACAGTTACCCTTTAAATTATCCTCTCCAGAACTAAAATAACATTTTTTTTCTCTTTGTAGGTGAGCTTTAATGATGGGAATTAGGCTTGCTCTCTCTCTCCCCCGCAGAAAAGAGCAGCATGATAAAACTGCTGCTCTACTAGGACATTAATGTACGTGGTGTAAATAACACAGGCTACAAAGACAAATACCTACTGGGGAGCACTAGCAGGAAAGGTCAGCTCTGAAGTTGGTCTGCGGGAAGCTCTAGAGCTATAATAACAACATGAATGTAAGTGGAGTGCACCAAGCACATGAAGCAAAGTCTCCCTGCAGAAACGTAACGGCATCAGGCTCACGTTGGGTGAGCGCTGAGCTCTCTCCTTGATGAGCAGAGAATCAATTAAGACATTCAACTGCAATAAGGCAGATGAATGAGCAGACGGGATCTGCCAGAAACTCCCTGTATGTTGTCATCACCATCCTCATCATTCCCCTGATAACTACCATCACGCAGCTTCTTCATCCCATTACAAGTGTAGCACTTCCCTGTCATTATCCACAGCTATCATTACAATTAAACAGGGACTGTGGATATTCCCTCCGTCTTCACTAAGCTAGATTCCCTTACTTAAATCCCTGGAATCACTCTTATGCTTTCTCGTAGTTTTAATAAGCAAACTTTAGAAAATAAATAAAAATGTGAAGTGAAATGCCCAATAAATTAAAGAGAGGAAAAAACTTTTAGTTCATATCCACACACTGCAACTCACATTGTTTGAGAACACAACCATTCCACAGTGTCCTTGAGAAATACAGGCTACACCATTACTTTAAAAATTGTATGACAAAAAAAAGGCCATTTGCAACCAGGCTAGATTTCCAAAATTTGCATTAAAAAAGTCCTTTCCTGACAACAAATTTCTTGAATCCAACCCCCCCTTTAGTTGGCTGGCTGATGAAGATGTTATAAGTCAGGGCTACATGGATGGTGATATAATAATGTCAGAGAGTGGCAAGAACAAACACGCTTTATTGGTGCAGTAGATTTTTATCATTAGTTTAAAGTGATTAATTTGCAGATTCATGCATATGAATCCACGATTATATCTTGAAACAGAAGGATTCTTACCCTAAAAAAATCTGTTCTGTCTTATTCAATCATTATGAATAATTAATGCACGTCAGTCAGGCCTAGTACTGATTACTGGTTGGAGAAAGATCTCACGAAAAGCGAGATCGCCCTGCAGTGTGTGTGGGAGAACACTGACTGTGTATGCGGGGTTTAACTCACCTAAGCTGGCGCCTCCTCCCTTCTGATATGCTCCTTGCTCCATTCCATTTCACTTATCCACCTTCAGAGTGGAAGTTTCGGTTAAAAGGTGGAAGTGTAAGAAGATGGAATGTGGCATGGAGTACATCAGAGGAGAGTTGGTGGCTTCGTAGAGAGAGCCCACACATATGCAGTCCATGCCCTCCAAACGCTCTGGTATGATCCCGCTTTTTGTGAGATTGTTCTCTCTCATCCCTATCACTCCTCCCCATCTGATGGCTTAAGCTGTCTTCTATCCACCAGGCCAGCAGGAAATATCAGAAGGGAGATGTGGACAGCGTTCATGGAAATCAGTAAGTTCAGTTGTGACTTCACTAGAAGTTGTAAGAACTGCAGTATTTTCATATGGCTGTATAAGACTAAATGAAAGGTGTTCAGGGCTGAAAACAGAACCTGTCCTGTTATCAATCACTTCTTTTTCAGGATACATCAGTGCATTTATATTCATGATTCTAGTACAGTGTGACTTTAATCTCCCAGGACATAGAATGAGAAAACAAATCTGATCTTCAAAATAACTAATTGTTGAGCAATACATTTCCTTTTGTGCTCCAGTCAATGAAGAAGCACACAGGAGATTAATTATACTTTCTGCTACGTAGTCGAAATGTGGCACTGACAGATCGTGGGTGATCAATAGCTCAATTCACAACTCAAATCTGAAGGAGCGCTCATTCTCAACCATGGGATGCAAGCAAAGTAATCAAATTCAGGACATTTTAATTGCAAGACTGAGAAATTAAAAACTGCATGTGTAACTCTAGGACAGGGCTGCCCAATAGGTCGATCGTGATCTACCGGTAGATTGCGATCGCCTGATTCGTAGATTGCGGCCTCATGGCCACGTCACATTGAATTTTGCGGCCAGCCGCTGTAGAACGCGTCCTATCAGATTTTGCTGCTGGTCGCTGATAGCACGGCCAATCAGGGGAGGAGAGAGGTGCGGTTAGAGGCCAGGGGCGGCTCTGCCCCCGGCCTCTAACATTTCTTGGTTACAGCTGATACAATTCCTAAAATAAATCTGCACAGATTCTATTTCCTGATTCATGGAAGCAGACATATTGTTTACAGCCTGTGCTAAGTTATGCTATTAATCATATGGGTCATAAATAATAAGAGTATCTGAGCAAGTCCACTTCCCCAATAGGATTCTTCCTTTACACATCTCTACCACTACCTTCCCACCCTCCCTACTCTACTGGTATGACATCTGCACAGCCTAAATCTAAAGCATAAGAAACATTATAAAGTCAAAAGTTTTATAAGGAGGTAGAATAACTAAAATTAGAATGTCAGAACTGGTCAATAAAATAAGAACACTTATCCAGTATAGTTGTAACTTTAGTACGCCAATATTCAGGAGCCCAGATGGTTACTTTTAAAGAGAGTCCACGGGGTCTGGGAATTGTAGAGGCTCAGTAATGTGCCATCCTATGTTTGTTTTGTGATGAAAAAGCAGGGGGTGGGCTTCTTTGTAAGGATGTATTATTGGACAGAGACCCATATGAAGACAGTTTAAACACACATATATATAAGTACATGAATGGTTTAAAGGCAACCTGAATAAGGAGGCTGCCATTGTTTTCTTTCTTTCAAAGAGTGTAGTTACCATATCTGGCTGCTGTGCTATTCCTTCAACCTTTATACTTTATGAACCACTGACCCCATTCCGAAACAAGTAAGCAGTTCAGCTGAAATTCCATTTCTACAGGCCCATGGTATGAAGTTTACAAAGGTTGCCCACATTTCTTATAAGAAAGTTCAGCAGTAGCTTCATGTCCATAGACATCTATGTTATCTATCTCACAATAGGAGAGCTGTAAAATGCACACTATCTGGACACATTCAAGAATGTTTAGAGCCCCCATCTACTGGCTAAAATTATAAATGTAAAATATTAAGAAGGGAAATTCAATTTTACCACTAAGGGATATTTATCCTTATAGACTAGAACAATTATCATATCTCAGCGCTCCTTCCTCCAATTTGCCAATACATTTATCACTACTTATCACACCTAAATGTTCTATATCTTGTTTTTTTTCCACCACAAATTAGGATTTTTGGAGGTGATATTTGTTTTCAGGAATTACTTCACTTTCTATGCATTTTAAAGGGGAAAAAACAAGGAAAGTAGTGAAAAAATAAACTAATTCCATACTCTATAGTTTTAAAATAAACAATGCTACTGTAATAGTTTTTAAAATAAACAATGCTACTGTAATAGTTTTTAAAATAAACAATGCTACTGTAATAGTTTTACAATAAACAATGCTACTGTAATAGCTTTAAAATAAACAATGCTACTTGTCCCGGTTATTACAAAATGTATGTCCCTAGTACAATGTATGGCTACAAAATATCATTTTTGAAAAAAAGGTGTATTTTTCTGTTTTTCTATTTTGTACCCGCTCAATAATAACAAGCCCTTATTTGAAAAAATAACAGTATTCTACCCTCATAAAATAAATATTTAAAAAATCCATAATTGTTACCTTATGGAATTTTTTTTAATATTTATTGGGTTTGTTTTTTTAATGCTGTCACTTTTTTTTAATAAGTGTTTTTGGGGGTAATTATGGTGGACAGGGGAGGGGGGAGAAAGAGTTTTTTTTTCCTAATTTCTGTAGTGTAAAATGTGTATTTTAATGTATTTTTTTTATCACCACTAGATGTCCCCACACATTTTATTCTGTGTGCTCTAAACAGAGTTCAGAGCACACAGGCCGTGTTTACTACAGTAATGATCAGTGGCTTCTCATTGAATCCATGATCCTTTCCTTACAGGCTCTTTAATTGGTTCTTTGACTGGCTCTGGGAACACATGTTCCTGTTCACCAATCATGAATATGTCATGCTTGGTATCTGCGGGCATGCACAGTGGTTGCAGCGGTAAATAATGCATTAAAATGTTCTGTTGCCATTAAGAAGGTCAAACAGGATGTTTTTAATGTGTCCAGTTTACATTAAGTGGTTAATACAAAATAAAATGTTGACTTGATGTATTAACAACAGTGTCAGTCTCTACTTTAAAAGGAAGTAAGAGGCTGACATATTTATTTCCTTTTAAACAATACCAGTTTGCCTGGCAGTCCAGCTGATCCTCTGTCCTTAATAGGTTTATGACAAAAATCTGAAAAGATTAGCTGCATGCTTGTTTCAAGTGTGTGATTCAGATATTACTGCAGACATTAAGATTAGAAGGGCTACTGGGCCAGGCAACTAAATATGACAGCCTCCATGTAACTCTCACTTCAGGTTTCTTTTAAAGAGAATGTATAAACCACTGTGATCCATACAGTCCTGCTGCCATCTTTCATGTTTTCTATAGAGTGGGAAAGGATTAGAATCTGCAGAGTTTTTTTTCCCACCGGCATGGGTGAACCCCCTGTAGTTTTACTGCTGTGGGTGCACCAATTGGGAGCTATGTTATCATGTCCTACCACAGAAACAAGGCAGGACTAAAAGAGAACCTCTCCAGCAGGAAAGGAATTCCGGCCTTTGACAGAGGCGCCCCATAGAGACTTGCTCAGAGCTACCGTTATGCTTCATGCTTCACAAGCCCTCCTAATGCAGCAGCCCTAACAGCTACATGTAAAGTCCCTGCTTGTATAGTAGACTTCACAGTCATGTACAGCATCCTTTACTCCCCTACAAATGAACATCCTGTTCATTTACATGTAATGATACCCTCTCTCCTTTAAATGTGCGCCACCCTCTTTCCTTTAAATGTGCAACATCCCCATCTAGACTGCAAGCTATGTGCCATTGCAGACATCCACTCCTGAACATGTACTCATTTCATTTTGTCATGACAACTGCTACATTTTGAGATGCACCTCACTCCCTGTCCAGTGAGGGAAGTCTCCCCTATTGGACACACACAATATTGAAAACCATGAAAGCTCCATTGCCTACACTATTTAAAAAATCTTTGCTAAACTGTAACAAAGGTTATCATGATGTGTGCCGCTGTATCCATTCCATGTCCAGTCATCCTTTGTAGAGTCTACCAGCACTGTATTTTTATGAATAAATGTTCTCTTGATCATTCCCATCATAACTGACTCATCATAATGGATTATGTCACCTCATCCACAGAGCGCAGAAGCCAGTAATCACCGCAGACAGCCATCAACAGCCCTGGGAAGCTATTTCATCATCATCATTATAAAAAAAAATACCTTCAATTATGCAGTTTCTACAAAACCATAATCAATAGCTGTGACACAATTGCAACACTTCATTATCATCAGCTCCGGCACAAAAAACATTCTCATGGGTGCAGCTCATAAAAAAAATAAAAATAAAATGGTTATACTTTAGATCCCAGGCTCCATGTTTTTTTTTGGTTTTTTTTGGCAGTATATTTTCATTTAACTGTTTGCTCACCAAAACTTGGTTTGATGAATTATTTCAAAGGCATCACTTTTTAATTGCATTTCTATAAAATGCATATTAGAAATATTAAAACTGAATTACGGCTTTAAAGGAAATCTGAAGTAAGAGGGATATATGGAGGCTGACATTCATTTCCATTTCAACAGTACCAGGTCCCTAATAGTCCTGTGGATCTTTGGTTGTAATAGAGTCACACTCCTGAATCTAGCATGCAGCTAATCCAGTCAGACTTGAGTCAGAGCATCTGATGTGCATGATTGTTCAGGGACATTAGCTAAAAGTATTTAGAGACAGAGGATAAGCAGGACAGCCAGGCAATGAGTATCGTTAAAAGGTAAATAAATATCTGTGTCCATATCTCTCTCACATCAGGTGTGCTGTAAGGGTGAACTCTGTACCTGTGATCTGCATGTAAAGCCCACCCACACTTATTTTTGATTGCCCCCACCCCTCCTTACACTAAGGAGGACTCTGTCAGCATGATAGACGCATGCCCCCCCTCCGCCACATCATTGCAGCAGACTGGCCTCCCACTGTTTTTTGAGAGGATAAAGAAAGCATGTGTTGGGCCCAGTGCACACCAAAAAGCGCTAGCGTAAAAGCAAACGTTTAGCGCTTTTTTTTTTAAAGTGATTTTTTAATGGCGATTCTAAGCATGTGCTTAGCGATTTTCTAAGCATGCCTAGCAATTTTTGGTGTAGCGGTTTTTATATTCTGTTACAGAAGAGCTGTAACTGAACAGCTTCTGTAACAAAAACGCTTGGAAAATCGCTCTGATCTAGCGCTTTTCAGATCGATTTTCCACTTTCTTATACTGAACATTGAGGCTGAATCGCCTCAGAAATCAGCAAAAATGCTGCAGGACCCACATCTGCGTTTGGGAAAAAAGCTTATCGTTGTGGTGTGATCCACCCCATTCAAATGTATTCGCCAACCGCTTTTTGAAGCGCAAGCGTTTTGGTGCACACCAGCCCAAAATCAACCTCTCCTGTAACAACTACCGTATTTCTCTGCTTATTGAGTCACAGAACCAGACCAATCATGCTGTTTCTTGTAAGGAGTCCCAACATGCATGCTTGTTCCACTTCAGTAATTTAGTAGTATTAATCTGATGAATTTGCAGGGGAATTCACAGATAAGGTTGAGAACAGAGCTGGATTTTCCATAAGACACTATAGACTCATGCCTACCGGCGCCTGATGAGGGAAAGGAGGCTCACTCCATGTGACTACCTTCCTCTTTCCAGCAGAGCATAAATTAGAGGGTACTCACTCAGCATTCCACTGACAAGTACACGCTTCAGCCGGAGGCACCACTAGCTACCTTATACCTAGGGTTACCTCTTGCTACTTAATACTGAGGGTACCTCTGAATACCTAATACTTAGGGGCACCTGTGGCTTCCTACACTGGGAGAAGGAGTTAGGAGAGAAGTGACAACCCACCCACACTGCACACTTGTGGTGTGCTTGAGATGAGGGGGTGGTTGTGGGTTCATGGAGGGTGAAGTCTAAGGTTCCAGAATATCTGTGCCCACAGGCTCCTGTGATGCAAATCCGGGTTTGGTTGAGAAAGTTGTTATATGAAGAAGAATAAATGTGAATAGATGCTGATGAGGTTTAAAAGATCACTTGAAAAAATCCCTTCCTATAGGAACCATAAATCAAGCAATAGTCATTCAGAGACGGTTGCACCACAGACAGCAACGCTACACTGTGTGTGAGTTTTTCTTGTAATGGCCATCATTTTTAATAGGTGTAAACTAAAGTTATAATAATGAGACTATGAGGAGCCCAGTTAAATGGCCTGCAGTTCTTGTACGTTCTGAGGAGAACGGTTCAACAGGTCCACTTGTCAATAAATAAGATAGATGGGGAAAATGTTCTATGCATTTGGTGACAATATACTGATCAGCCCCAACATAAGAACCACTGACAGGTTGATGGCATTATTTCCATTACAATGGCACCTGTCAAGGGGTACAATCTATTATGGCAGCAAGTGAACAAGCAGTTCTTGAAGATAATGAGCTGGAAGCAGGAAAAATTGGCAAGTGTAAGGGCCAAATTGTTATGGATAGACAACTGAGTCAGAGCATCTGTAAAGCGACTGGTCTTGTGTGATGTGGTATGCAGGTTGGGTTACCAACCAAAAGTGGTCCAAGGAAGGACAACCCGTGAATTAGCAACAGCACCATGGGTACACAAGTGCCACTAATGTACTGGTCATGAAGGAAAGGTGCACACTGCACATCACAGCTGTTCTACATAACGAGATGCTATGGATTCAATTCACTAAGCAGTTTAGACTAGTCTACAGATGGTTTTTAGTCTACTGATGGTTTGGTGTAATGTTTTAGACCTGTTTTTAGACATGGTCTAACATTCAGTAATTACACAATTCACAAAGGCAAACAAGGAGTAACCATGCCCTCTTTTTCTGACAGAAATTAGACCAGTTGATTTCTTTCGGTAAAGTAATTCTGTGGGGTATTTTAGATGTGAGGATGGAACCTTTTGAATTTATTATGCAGGAAATTAATTGTATGCAGAGGAGAGCTCATCATAGGAGAAGGCTATCAGTCATAGCTACTGATTTGTGAATTGCATCTTTTGATAATTTCCACTGCTTTACCGACCTAATTACTAAATGTTTTAGATCAGGTCTAAAAACAGGTCTAAAACATTTGGTAATAGCGAATTCCTCTTTTCAACTGACCAAACCATCAGTAGACTAGTCTAAACTGCTTAGTGAATTGAGGCCATTGCGTCACACTAGTCAGGGTCCATGTTTGACCCCAAGTCCAATCCATAGAAGATCCATTTCAAATCTTACAGAAAGGGCACCTGAAGTGACAGGTGACATGAGATTATAACGTTTTTGTATATATATGGAGATTTATACTAATCCTACTTAGAACTAGGTGTGTTCTTTTTTTGTTTCACTGTTTATGTATCCAGGGCTTTACATGAGTGTCTCTGCGGTCAAACAGCATTTGGAATCTAGAGTAACTTATAGGTAAACAGAGATTTTAAAACTGTGTAACTCAGAGAAACACATCTGAATGCAGGGAACATGATAAAAAGGTTTAATTTGAAGATTTGTCTGTATGGGAGTTGAATAACTACCCTCATATACCAGAAAATGACTACAAAAATACCAAAACTACGACTACAGGGTTTCAGTAAAATCCTAATTAGGTTTCAAAGTCTAGATATAATTGTTAACTTACTAGGTTTTTTTTTCACTTCTGGTTTGCTTTTAAGAACCTGCTGCTTGTGTCTTTGTGCTACATACAACTGAAGGGGTCTTTAGAGGTCTTGTAAAGGCTGAAGGGGTCTTTAGAGGTCTTGTAAAGGTCATGTCTCAATAGGTCAGAGCTGTTTGGAATACAGAAAAGTATCTACACATTATTACACCTGGTACACACCATGCAATTTCCCTTAAAATCAACGGGTCGAATTGACAATTTCCAACAAGTTTGATCTGATTTCCGATCATTTTTCTGAACAATTTTGAACAGAAGTGATCGGAAAATTGATCAGAAAAACAATCAGAAATCAGATTGGATCTGTTAGAACTTATTGATTCAACCCATTGATCTGATGGAAAATTGCATGCTGTGAAGCAGGCATTAGGCTCAATCTTTTGGCTGATCAGTGTATCCCAGTTTGCTTTTCTTCTGCTATCTACTGTATATCTAAAGATGGCCAATAAGATGCAATTAACGAATGATTGCACTTACTGTTATTTTGATTAGATACATTCCAAGCTGCATACAATTTGCATGCACACCATTATTAGCATCATTGACCATCTCAATCTATAACATAATTGTGAATATAGGTGGCATGCCTGCTAATTTAGGTCAGTTTATTGATACTATACCTAAAGAAGTAAACAGAGGTTTTGTGAAACATGTTTATAAAATTGTGGATGCTTTATAGGTGCTAAGTGCTGCTTACTTTCCTTTTAAATTGTTTCTTATTTTAAAAAGACAATAGTAGCTATGTATTCGTGTTATCCTCTATTATCTATCCGCTACCAGGAGATTTTGGAGCACTTCATGCTTCCATCTGCTGAAAAGCTTTATGGAGATGAAGATTTCATTTTTCAGCACGAACTGGCACCTGCTCACAGTGCCAAAACCACTGGTAAATGGTTTACTGACCATGGTATTACTGTGCTCAATTGGCCCGCCAACTATCCTGACCTGAACCCCATAGAGAATCTGTGGGATATTGTGAAGAGAAAGTTGAGAGACGCAAGACCCAACACTCTGGATGAGCTTAAGGCCGCTATCGAAGCATCCTGGGCCTCCATAACACCTGAGCAGTGCCACAGGCTGATTGCCTCCATGCCACGCCACATTGAAGCAGTCATTTCTGTAAAAGGATTCCCGACCAAGTATTGAGTGCATAACTGAACATAATTATTTGAAGGTTGACTTTTTTTGTTTTAAAAACACTTCTTTTATTGGTCGGATGAAATATGGTAATTTTTTGAGATAGGAAATTTGGGGTTTTCATGAGCTGTATGCCAAAATCATCAATATTAAAACAATAAAAGGCTTGAACTACTTCAGTTGTGTGTATTTGAATCTAAAATATATGAAAGTCTAATGTTTATCAGTACATTACAGAAAATAATGAACTTTATCACAATATGCTAATTTTTTTAGAAGATCCTGTACAGTGCCAAGCAGTGGTAGCTAAAGAAAAGAAAATTCTGGCACGCATAAAATGGGAAATAAAATCTTGAGATGCTATTATTCTACTCCCTCAGTATAAAATACTTGTGCGGCCACATGTGGAGTATAGGAAACATTTTTGGGCACCACACTATAGAAAGGACACTGACCTTCTAGAATGGGTACAAAGTCGGGCAACTAAATTAATCAGAGGAATGGAACATTTCACTTACTAAGAAGCGTTGTACAAACTGAGGTTATTTAGCTCTGAAAAAAGGCGACTGAGAGGTGACCTGATGAACATGTACAAATACATTAGGGGGCAATACATAAGCTTGGCACATGAGCTTTTTGTCCTTAGTGTTGTACAACGGACAAGTATTGAGGAAAAAAGATTTTGCCATCTATTTAGAAAGGGTTCCTTCATAGTGAGAGTGGTTAAAATCTGGAATATTTTAACTCAGGAAGTAGCTATGGCAAACTCTATATCTGCATTTAAAGAGCGCTTGGATGCTTTACTTGTATTGAAGGGCATCCCCGGCTATAATTACTGAGTAATTCCTGAGAGAGTTGATCCAGGGATTTATCTGACTGTCTTCTGCAGTCAGGAAGGAAGTTTTCCCTTTTTAAGGCTAATTGGCCCAGGCCTTGTAAGGATTTTTGGGTTCCCCTGGATCAATTAGAATATATGTGGGGTTCAGGATGTTGATGGGGTTTGCTGTTTTTTTTCCTTCTTTCCTTGATAGACGGATGTTTTTTCAACCAAAATAACTACCGGTATATGTGTTACCATAGTCATTCATGTAATAGCGTAGAATAAAATCCTTAACACTGTCAATTTTTCTCCTGAGTTTCATCCAAGTAGATAGCTTTCAATCTTTAAAATACATTTTCAGCACTATGCAATAAAAAAGTACTAAAAAAATAGGTGAAAACGTACTATCAAAATTATTTTGAGTATTTTCTTGCTTGCTGGTGGTTGTGAAAATATCACCTAGGAGAAAACTGCATATGGGCCATAAACCCTTATTTAATTCACAATCTC
Source organism: Hyperolius riggenbachi (assembly GCF_040937935.1). Taxonomy (NCBI): domain Eukaryota; kingdom Metazoa; phylum Chordata; class Amphibia; order Anura; family Hyperoliidae; genus Hyperolius; species Hyperolius riggenbachi. The sequence goes on from NC_090657.1 coordinate 136,870,507, forward strand.
TCCTAAGTTTTCTCCCAGGAGGTCTTTTTTTATCGTCTATTTGAAATAACTTTTCAGCACTGTGCACCGGAAAAAAATACTAAAAAGGTGAGAAAATACTGTCTAAAGTATTTTCTTACTTGCTGGTGGCTTAAAAGCAAGTTTTACTTAAGAGAAAACTTAGGAGAAAACCAGCAAAACCACCTAGGATGGCTTTGGTGATGAGGGCCCATATGCAATTAACTTTTTCTCTTGAGTTTTCTTCAAGGAGATAATTTTCATTTTCTTTTTAAAATAACGCTTCAGCATTTTAAAATTCAAAAAGTACCCAAATGCTGGTGAAAAATCACTATCAAAATAATTTTGAGTATTTTCTTGCTTGCTGGTTTAAAAATGCGTTTTATGCCAAGGTGTAAAAACATCACCTAGGAGAAAACTCCATAGAAAAAGTTAATTGCATATGGCCTGACATATGTACACATTTGGGTCACATAGTAGCGGAGTTTGAAAAAAAAAAGAGAGACAATTTGAATTGAATCAGGGAATTAAAGTGAAGAGGGCAATCCCTGCTCTGCCAACAAGTCTACTGACAGATGAACTGTCAAACACTGAAAAATGGCATTTCTAATCTATTTTTTACATAGAGTATAAGAAGACAACTTTCCACTTTTGTTAAAATAAAAAAATAAAAAAAAAATAAAAAAAAACGTATGCATTAGTGCTATACAACTCATTTTGTAATTTGACGTTCTTAAAAATTATCTTTTCATGTAGGTTTTCAGCTTTGAGGGCCTGTAAGCTCCAAAATATAAATATTTTTTTTTTCAACCATGAAATCAGTACTTTTTCATGTTATGGCTTATGTATGTCCTGCTCAGTAACAACCCAGTAATTCCCATCTTCCTGCAAGTGTAATTGGCTGCGCAGATGAAGTATGGAAGAGTAATCAGCTACACATCCAGCAAAGGCAAGGTTCTAGCCATCTCTGCAGATCAAAGTAAGAACCTGAAATATTTGTAAAATCCCTGGTAATGTTATTATGAAATAAGGGTTTTAGTTTTTTTATTTTAAATCAGCAATAATGGAATATCATTTTGGTGATTTCTATCTTCCTCTATTACGTGAATAACTATAGGAATTGCAGAAGATCAACCTTTTCATTGTAGTGGTCATTTAACCAGCATACTCAGATTGTATAAATATCTACTGCATATATAATGCCCTCCATTCTCTTTGATTAGGCTCACGGCTGAACCACAGTGCTTTCCTTGACAATTCTTCAGAGGGTTATATATGATCCCATTCATCTTTTTCCAACTGTTTTTATGTGAAGTGACCCAGTTGTATAAATATTCTCTTGCATTTCTCGTGACGCAGGCAGCTCTATGTAGAGCCATCCTCTCTTAAGTCTTTTTTTTTTTTTTTTTTTATCAAATATTAGCTTTGTCAAGAGAATAGAAAGTAATATAGGTTAAAACAGAAGCCTGAAAATGAATTACGGTCATGTGACCAACATAAGGCTGTTCTCCATTTCCATGTATAATGAAATTCCATTACATAACGAATCATCAGTATGGTAACACGGCTCATAAAAATCCGCTAAATAAAATTAACATGATCTTCTTCCCCAAGGGCTACTGTTCCAATATCATCTCCATGCAAGCCTAAGCTTCTGTTTTCATTACGATTACATAGCCCTCAGTGATCATCACTTGCTTGTAACCCATCCATGAAGTCCCTCTACATTACAAAGATAAGACTGAAAAAGAATCATCGGAGCAAGATGTAACTGCCCCCTCCATTTCTACAATAATAGGGTCATGTAGTTCAGAGGGACTGCTCGCACCAATTAAACGGATTTGCCTGCCAAGCTTCCAGGCCGTGGGACCTTCAAGAGCAACGGGATACATTAACTGGGACACTGCAGCAATCAATGGTGATGCGCAAAGCACAGTAATCCATAGCAACCAATCACATTTCAGATCAAAGATGATTTGTAATTAATTACTATGGATTACTTTTACAATGCCCATTATCATTTTGTTGCACTTTCCTTATCACAGTGTAAGCCTGAAAGCATATTCGTAGTTTAGAGGCATTACACCCAATCACGCCTCACTAAATTTGTATTCTGAGTGCAGATGTTAACAAACAACTACATTGGCACAAGCACACTAGTCATCAACTATATATACACATGCGTTTTAAAAAGACAAGCGTACATTCCACAGTACTCTGTTGCAGTTATTAGCTTAAGCAGCACTGGATTAACATTTTTAGAAGACCTTGAGGCTTAAACTCTACCACTCAACAGATGCTACACCTTAAAGTCATGCCACACAAAAACATATGCTGAAACAAATGGATTGTAAAAAAAAAAAAAATGGCCCACATTAAATGTGCAGCTATTACATATGCTTCAAATAAAGTGAAGTAATTTTGTTCACTGTATAACATGCAGCCATTTTCCATAACCCCTTACACATGGCTTATACAGTTCCTACATCCAGTCTGGTCACATGATAGAGAGGAGGTAAGAAGGTAGATGTACACAGTGTGGAGGTCTCCGTGCAGTCGCAGGTAAATATGCAACAGTCACTAAATTGTTGCAACCAAAGTCAGTGGGGCTCATTATCATGTAAGTTACAAAAACATGTTAAGCAAAACTGGAGCAGTTGCCCAGGGAAGCCAATTGGATTTCAGCTGTTCAATGAATCAAAGATTTTAGATGGTAGCTCTAGGGAACTGCTACATTTTTACATTCCATTTTTTTAACAAGGCTTGATAAATTGATTAGGGACAGGTAAGTTAAAATTCACATCCAGACAGATCAAACACAAAAACACGATTTAATTCAGTTACACATTCATTAACACATTGAATACATTTTTATAGCACAGTAGCACCAAAAGAAGAAAGTGTCATGTCGTCTAGTGACCATGCCTCTACCTCCCTGCCATTTGCCTGGTGTGCGATGGAGAAAAGTATGGTTAGATGCTGGCTGTGCTGTCTATTACCATCTAAATCACAGGATGAGCTGGACAAAATGTTTAGCAGATTAGACATGTTGTAGGGGCTGTTTCACGCCATAAAGCACTTCGCCATTTTGAATGGATTTTCACAGCGATTTTGCTTTTCCCGTGTAAAATGACCTCTTTGATTACTTTAATCAAAGGTTTTTTTTAAACATTACTCAAGTACTCTTGGTGTGAAACAGCCCTTTGTCATAACACATAAACATTGGACCAACTGTAGTCACAACAAGTTAAAGTGGACCTAAATTCTTGCACAGGACAGAAGGAAAACCTATAGAAATGCATCCTGTATGTATTTATAGAGTTTATCCAGTCTAATCCCCCCCCCCCCCCCCCCATCTGTGACTAAGCAAAAATTATTATTTATACTATCCAATTCTACAGGCGCTCAGTGTTCAAGTGCAGCAGTATCCAATACCCGCATACTCCTTCGATCACATTAACATCTTAAATATAAAATAATTGAGACATATCATAGTGCAGACTGTAGAAATCACTAGGATCTCCACTTGTGTATGCCCAAAGCATGCAGCCAGACAGTCCCAGGATTGTGATAAACCATCACCAGGGTATCAGGGTCACGCCCCCCCATCAATCCTCTGCTCACCAGAAGCTCTCTTGTATGCAAGTGTATAAATTGATGTTGCTTCCTTTAAGCATCAATATCCAATGTCAACTCAAAACACAAGCACTGTTCATGTGTGAATCAGTATTTTTAATAAAAAAAACACTAAAACCTATATGCGTATATTAAAATTTCTTGCAATACAGCATATCGCATAATCACCGTCCCGGCCACAGCTGCGTGGCAGGGACTCCCCTGATGAGTCAGCAGCACTGATGAAACCAGTAGGGCGGAGCTTAGGGAAACGCGCTGGACTACACAAGGAAGGAAGCTTGCACACATTTATTTATTTTCATTTATTTATTTTCTAGGACTGGTGTGTGTGTTTTTTTTAAATTTTACTATTGAAAATTCTGTATTTATTTAGCACTCCAATTGCTGGAGCTTTGCACCTAGTTCATGCAGTACAGTAACAAGATGGGCTCTGTTATCAGTTGCCAAGTCTGGGGACTTGGCTCTTGTAATGTTAGATACTTCTTTACTGTAACAATAAAGTAATACTCTCTTTTTTCATCAAACATGATCAGCAGAGGTGTAGACAGAGCACCAGAAAAGGCTAAAAACATTTATTTGTAATATTATATAGGTTTACAATTAAAAATATTTAAAAAATTTCAATTTTTAGTGTCAAACACAATAAATATATAAAACAAACATGCAAGGAAACACTATGCATTGCCGTTACAATTTTATTATGGTTGCTACACATATATGTGTGTGTGCATAGTACAACATGGTCAGAATCTGAGCCTCACAGGGCAGCTACAGTATGTGGCTTCTATAAGCTCAAATATCCATTTAAATGTGTGCTGGGGTACATATTAGGACAATTTCCGCTGATCTTATTGGCAGCAGGTAAACATAGAACACACAACACATAACACACTTGGTGCTTAAGAGAGTGACACTGGCCTCAATTCACACTTTATCAAACGTTTGATAATTTACCTCATGGGTAAAATCTCATTTTAAATTCACTAAGGTGTTATATATTTATCGAATGTTTTACCGATAAAACGTTCAACAAATATATAACACCTTAGGCCTCAATTCACGGAGCATTATCAAACGTTTATCAAACACTTTATCAAACGTTTGATAATTTACCTCATGGGTAAAAGCTCACATTGGCCTCAATTCACGGAGCATTATCAAACATTTATCAAACACTTTATCAAACGTTTGATAATTTACCTCATGGGTAAAATCTCACTAAGGTGTTATATATTTGTTGAACGTTTTATCGGAAATACATTCGATAAATATATAACACCTTAGTGAATTTAAAATGAGATTTTACCCATGAGGTAAATTATCAAACATTTGATAAAGTGTTTGATAAACGTTTGATAACGCTCCGTGAATTGAGGCCTAAGGTGTTATATATTTGTTGAACGTTTTATCGGTAAAACATTCGATAAATATATAACACCTTAGTGAATTCAAAATTAGATTTTACCCATGAGGTAATTTATCAAACGTTTATCAAACGTTAGATAAAGTGTTTGATAAAACTCTGTGAATTGAGGCCATAAAATAGTGAGATTTTACCCATGAGGTAAATTATCAAACGTTTGATAAAGTGTTTGATAAACGTTTGATAATGCTCCGTGAATTGAGGCCACTGAGGAACAGAAAAGAAAGAAAGGACCACAAAGACCTCTGGTTCTGTATGTGGCTGCTCTGATGGACTGTAAAACCACATACACATGTTAGGTTTTTCTCATACTTGATCACTTCAGGTGAATATCTAAATTGTGCACAGTTCTCCTTGACATTACAGGCCTCCTCTGTAGAGGTATGAACGGTTGGATACCTATCACCAATTTCTCTCATTACCTGAGGGAATTTCCTTTTGGTGCCACTCACACATCTCCCCCCTCCCCCTTACATTGAGCAGTACATGCTGATTGGCTGGGAGCTGAAAAGCATTTATGTAGAGCTCTCTGTGCATAGCTGTGTGAATAGAAATGATCAGATTGTATTTTACTGGACTTACAGACTTATTAGGAAACAGGCCCTTATGCTAAATTATACACACTTGGCTAGCAAATTTAAACTGAGCCAAAACAAAACAACAAAAGAATAGAAAGGACCCCCCAACCTCTTTAATTAGTAGTGAGCATATACAGTATAAACCAAAGAATGGAGTTGTGAGGTATTTGCAGGGTCTGACGATTCTAAAGTGTGATCTTCAAAATGTTCCTTCCACCAAATACTGTTACAAACACTAATATTAAAATAAATAGAAAAAAATTGATTGATAAATGTGTTTTTTTAGAAATGTTTTTTTTATATATATTTTTTTAAATACGGTAAATGTGTTTTTAACAGTAATTGACGGAGAGACCATATCCATATACCCACAAAACTCTGTTACAAGCGCAGGATAAAAATGTTTGGTTATTCATCAACCTGTTTGATAGCCCCCCCCCCCCCCCCCACACACACACATACACACACACACACACACACACACACACACACACACACACACACACACACACACACACACACACACACACACACACACTTCAGGGTTGCTCCCCTTGCTTCTTTTACACTACATGTGATTTTGATTTACAATTCTGATGCAGTTAAAGAAAAGCCTTGCATGCTGCTTTTTTTCAGCATTTTTCTTCTTGTGTTGCTGGCAGGCTCGTACTGAGCCGCCGAAATGTGCCGATTGGTCCCAACGGTGGGCCCCGGCCGCTCCTCCTCCTGGGAGCCCCAGAGCTGAGAAGGAGGGGGGCACAGCGCAGGAAGGGGGAAAATTGTGGACAGAGCAGCGAGGAGGAGGAGGGAAGCCTCCCCTTCCGCGCTCCCCCTCCCTCCAAAATTGCAGCCAGCCAGCGGCAGCAGCAGGGAATAGCTTACCGGGATGATCAGAGTAATAGCGCTGCGTGCCGCTGGGCTGGTCTTTGTCTCCTGCACTGACCAATCACGCTCTCACAGTACTTCCTGTGAGAGCGTGATTGGTCAGCGCAGGAGACGGAGACCAGCCCAGCGGCACGCAGTGCTATAGCTATTCCCGTTGCTGCCGCTGGCTGCAATTTTGGAGGGAGGGAGATCGCGGAAGGGGGGGCCCTAGGTGAGAGAGGGGAGGAGGCTTCCCCCCTCCCTGCTGCTCTGTCCACAATTTCCCCCCTTCCTGCGCTGTGCCCCCTCCTTCTCAGCTCTGGGGCCCCCACTAACTGGGGACCTGCCTTTGTGGGGAAATCTGCTGCCAATCTAATTGCATTTTCTGAGGATATCTGCTGGCAATCTAATTGCATTTTGTAGGGAAATCTGCCGCCAATCTAATTGCATTTTGTGGGGATATCTGCCGCCAATCTAATTGCATTTTGTGGGTATATCTGCCGCCAATCTAATGGCATTTTGTGGGGATATCTGCCGCCAATATAATTGCATTTTGTGGGGATATCTGCCGCCAATCTGATTGTATTTTGTTGGAAAATCTGCCGCCAATCTAATTGTATTTTGTAAGGTAATCTGCCGCCAATCTAATTGCATTTTGTGGGGAAATCTGCCGCCAATCTAATTGCATTTTGTGGGGATATCTTCCGCCAATCTGATTGTATTTTTTTGGGAAATCTGCCGCCAATCTAATTGCATTTTGTGGGGATATCTGCCGCCAATCTTATAGCATTTTGTGGGGGTATCTGCCGCCAATCTGATTGCATTTTGTCGGGAAATCTGCCGCCAATCTGATTGCATTTTGTCAGAAATTCTGCTACCATTTGACTACTTGATGAATTATAATGAGGCATGTAACTACTTGATTATTTTATCTAAAATGTATCTGGTCAGACCTAAGCTCTGTGAATAACACTGCTACTTACTTTGTGTTTTTTTTTTGTTTTAAAGCCTGCCCATAACTCATCATGACCACGCCCATGTTCCAGTGCGTGGTGACACTCATTTATTTTTGCTGCTGCGCGAGCCGCATGTGGACATATCCCTGTTGGAGACTGTCCTCAGAAGTGCTCACAATCTATTCCCTACCATAAAATCATGCAAAATTTGTAGAGTACATGTGTATGTGAGCCCAAAATGGGGGGGGGGGGGGGTGGAGTAGGAGAGGGGATGGGGGGAGGAGGGAGGAGAGGGGATGGGGGGGAGGAAGGAGGAGAGGGGGGGAGGAAGGAGGAGAGGGGGGGAAGGAGGAGAGGGGAGCGGGCCCCAGGCTGAAACTTCCTTGGTGGGCCCTTAGTGTCCCAGTCCGACCCTGGTTGCTGGCATCTAGTGAAAATCGCAAATCGGAAATGAGATTTGCAGTGTAAAAGAAGCAGGTCTTTTTTAATCTACCAGTACATGCAATTTCGATTTCCGATTTTGATGTGATTTAAAAAACAGTCCTGCATGCTGCTTCTTTTTCTGCCTTTTTCTTTTTTGTGTTCCAGTGAAAATCTCAAATTGGAATCAGAAATCGGAATTGCGATTTGCAGAGTAAAAAAAGCCTCACACTGCTTTTTCTGGATGCCTGTGACCATATTTGCTACAGTATAGGAAAAGAGACCTATTTATATGCACAATAAAATAGCCTTGTGTGGCTGATCAGAATTAACCTTTCAGATTAGTTTCTTTTTTGTAACCTATTTTTTGTGTATGTGAGTTAGGGTTTGATATCTAAGGTTGGTGACCATTTTTATTACAGCACACAGATATTATACCACCAAGAAAGCATTTTTATTACAGCATACAGATATTACACCACCAAGGAAGCATGCAGACTGATTAGGTATATGATTCTGCTATTCTAGCCCATAAAAATCCATCAAAACGTAATAAAAACTGATTAAAATGTAATAAAAATACTCAAGACGTATGATCACCACAGATCCTCAAGGTTACATATTCTTTTCTAGTCAAAATCATGTTTACAATGTAGCCATTTTTTCTCTTATAGGTAAAAAAAAATTCTATATTTGATGCAGTAGTACAGAGGTGCCATAAGAATAAAAACAGTTAGTTAAAATGTTTAAAATGAAGTAGGCAGTGGTGGGCCTATCCCTGTCACAGAGGCTCCAAGCTACGAGACAGACTACACTGGTTATATGCTCCCTTGTATTGCCTGAGGAAGTGGGTTATACCCGCAAAACGCGTTACACCTTTTTGGAGTATGTAAATAAAGCAATTTGTATTGCTAAAAACGATAATCGATTTATGTCTGCATTGAAGGGGTAGGCCCACCACTGCCTACACCATTTTTTAAAGTTTTAACTAACTGTTTTTATTCTGCTGGCGCCTCTGTACTACTGCATTGCCATTGAGTCCACCTTTGGTGGAGGGCCCCTTCTTTCTGATCTACAGAGAGCGACTTCTTAATCCTGAGTGGGGACAGGTCTAATTCTCCTCACCAGCCTTTTCACTGGTTGCCTGAATGGTAACCCTGGTTTGTGAGTATAAATGTATATACTTACTTTTACACATTCACTATTTCCAGTACATATTGCACTATACTGGCCTCTCGGTGTCTCCCCTTTTATATCCTATATTTGATGATACATAGCATCAACACAAAGCCCCATCCATACATTAGAAACAATATGTAGGTTAGTTATGCTGAATACAAAAGCCAAGGTGTAATTATTAATTAATAAAGCACATCTCCAAAATAGAAAAATGTTTTAAGCTTTGACGGCTTGAATTTTGAGAGCTAATTGCAGGCTTGTCAATTCCACAGCCTTCAACCAAACATTATGTGGCCAGAGACTTTTCCTGCAGAGTGGAGACCCTTGCAATTCATATACTGTATGTGATCATTGTTGACCTGTCTAGTTTTGTATGCAATATATTTCTGGTACCAAGTGTAGGAATTGATTTTGGTTTCTTTGGCTGTACTTTATTTGATATACTCAAGTATGACCGTGGTCACTTACACCTTCTTGTAATATGGAAACCATCTCTGTCTGTCTCTTTTAACATGACAGTGGTTAAATATTTGGGCAATTATTGGTGAAAATTCTGTATGTGTGTTTTGAAGATGCGTGATGTTTAAAAAAACAGTTGTGTATTGTTGGTACAGATCTACAGAAAGGATCTCTTGAAGATAAAGCAGTGATCTGCAAACTTGGCTCTCCAGCTGTTAAGGAACTACAAGTCCCACAATGCATTTGTCTTAATGAATCATGACAATGGCTGTCAAGACTCCTGCATTGCATTGTGGGACTTGTAGTTCCTTAACAGCTGGAGAGCCAAGTTTGCAGATCACTGGGATAAAGTATCCCCAAAAGTGCCTTGAAAATAAGAAAAAAATTGTCTCTTAACAGTAGTGGCAAATTTTCCCTCACAAACTTTAACCATTTCCCCCACAGGTTGTGTTCACCTTGTGGTTGAGAGAAATGTTCACATTTCAGCGCTCCTCCCTTTCATTCCCCAATAACTTCATCACTAATTATCACAACAAAATGATCTATATCTTGTTATTTTGCCACCAATTAGGCTTTCTTTGGGTGGTACATTATGCTAAGAATTATTTTATTCCAAATGCATTTTAACAGGAGTAATAAGCAAAAAGTTTAGTTTTCGGCCAGTTTTAAAATAAAACGTAAAACTGTGGATGAAAGCCACAAATGTTATTTGCCCATTTATCCCGATTATGGCAACCTTTAAATTATATCCCTAGTACAATGTATGGTGACTATATTTTATTAGGAAATAAAGGTGCATTTTTTAACTAATCACAAGCCCATAATTTAATAATAATATACTCTCTTGACATACATATACATTTTTTTTTATTCCCTATTGTATGTAGGTGTCATGTTACTATTTGGCCACAAGATGTCCTCGCGCATTACTTCCTATAAGCATACAATAAGTACGCTAAATAGGAAATAATGTGTTACATGTAATTTCAGACGTGACCCAGGCATCCATTGATGCCTGTGATCACAGTGGCCTAGAAAGGAGATGAATGAATGGGAACGAAGTTCCCATTCATTAATCTACCGATCGGCATCGGGAGTGGCTGAAACAAGCGAGCGTGAGGCAACGCGGTGGCACTAATGAAGAATGATCACTTGTTTTGAACAAAAACAGGCTGGGCAAACTACAGCCAGCGGGCTGGAGTCGGCCCGCAGCCACCATGAAGCTGGCCCAGTGATAGAGGGTGGGATTCTGCTCCTCTCCCCTTCTCCCTCCCACCATCCTTTCAAAAATATGTGCAGTAAATGTACAAGAAAAGTAACTTACACAATTGCACTCTCCAGCTCCAATCTCCTTGGCAATGGCATGTGACCTGCCATCAGTATGTACCATCATGTCACATGATAATGCTGTCGCCATAGAGATCACCACAGCAAAGTGCCATTGGGTGAGTTACCACCCAATCTTTCCCCATGACCTCATTTTCCAAACAGAAGGAGACACTCAAGCTACTGCCCAATCCAAGAAAAGTTTGCACATGCCTGAGCTAGAACTTGCAGCAATGTGAAAGACTGAATAGGGTTGCAATCTATGGGCTTCATGGCTACCTCATACAGTTTGTAGAAGTCTGGCTGTGTGCGTCCCATTCATGGGTCACTGTTTTGTACAAAATGCTGTAGAAGGGAAGACAAGGGACAGTATGGGTTTTGCCCTCTTCCAAAGAGCGCTGGAAAAGGGAAAGGGAGACTTCAACTTCCCTTAAGGTGCTATGGGATTGTGGGTGAGTAGCTGTTTGGACCACATCGCATCTCCTTCCATACAACTCTGTAAGAAGGAAGGGTGAGAGGCAGCCTTGGCCATAAATCCTGCCAAACAAGACTGCAGAGTGGAAGACAGAGACACGGTTATATGGGGTAAGATGGTGGGACACAGGACATTCTGGGCCACACCACCCCTAACACAGAGAACTGCAGGAAAGGGGGTAAGATGCAGCCCAAGCAACACTTCCTCCCAGTCAGAAGGCACTATGGTAGTTTACAGGGCTGTGGGTCATTGCAGAAGGGAGAGAGAGAAAGTGGACGATCCTATATTACTCTGCTCTGCTATATTATTCGGCTCTGACATTAAAATTGTTGTGTGGTTGGAAGGAGCAGGCAATCCTTCAGGTGATATCTCCTTTAAGAAAATCTCTTGATCAGTAATGAAAATATACACCGCATATGTGCATTATTGATAAGGGCACCTTGCTCCAAAGCTTTTTAAGAAGAAAATGTACAGTTTATGTTTTAAATGGAAAGCTACATCTATGCTCTAAATGCAATGAATGGACATATAACATTATCTATATAAATTCTACAAGCTTAACCACTTGATGACCCACCCTTTACCCCCCCTTAAGGACCAGCGTGGTTTTTAGTGATCTGTGCTGGGTGGGCTCTACAGCCCCCAGCACAGATCAGGGTGCAGGCAGAGAGATCAGATTGCCCCCCTTTTTTCCCCCCTATGGGGATGATGTGCATGGGGGGTCTGATCTCTTCTGCCTGCGTGTGGCTGGCGGGGGGGGCACCTCAAAGCCCCCCTCCGCGGCGAAATTCCCCCCTCCCTCTCCTACCTGCTCCCCCCCCCCCCCCCGGTGATCGAGGCTGCACAGGACACTATCCGTCCTGTGCAGCCAGTGACAGGACGTCCCGTGTCACATGGCAGCGATCCCCGGCCGCTGATTGGCAGCAGCGCCGTACAAATGTAAACAAAGCTGATTATTTCCGCTTGTGTTTACATTTAGCCTGCGAGCCGCCATCGGCGGCCCGCAGGCTATTCACGGAGCCCCTCGCCGTGATTTGACAGGAAGCAGCCGCTCGCGCGAGCGGCTGCTTCCTGATTAATCAGCCTGCAGCTGGCGACGCAGTACTGCGTCGCTGGTCCTGCAGCTGCTACTTTGCCGACGCACGGTATAAGCGTGCGGTCGGCAAATGGTTAAAATGGACAAATTCCTATGATTTTTCAGGTTATTAAACAGGTTTGTTTTGTAGTTGGCCCAGTGAAGTGGTGACCACCTTGTTCTATTTTCATTTTAAAGCCACTTTCACTTCACTGGATAAGAGAAAAAAATTTCCCTGTAGGTGTATTAGATACAGCCTTTTTTTCTAAAAATGCAAATAATTTATAATGCACAGCTGAGCATGTAAAATCATCTGCAAATAAGTGCAAAGCACAGAATTGGCCAGCTGTCTGCCTCTGAATGTGTTATACAAATAAACATGAATTCCAATGCATTGCTACACATAGTGGCTGAAGCACCATGGACAGCGACTGCATCATTTCCAATGCATTGCTACATACAGTGTCTAACTCAACAGTGTCTAACAAGCTGACACATCATTGCATTCCAGCGGTTCTGGAGGTGTGTTTAGCTTCTAAGGGTACAATGGTTAATTTGCATATATTCAGCAGTGGTGCCTGGGAGACATCTCGAGCTCACTCCAACCTGAATTATCGCAAATTCTTTCTGTTTTAGGAAAGCAAACTTTTGTTTTTCTTAACATCTTAGTAAGGGGGCTTTTAGGACCATTGTAGTCCCTTACACACCCCAATGAGTTCTGGGTCACCATGAGCTTGCTGGTTAGTCTGTGCCTCTCGGATTTACAAGCCCTACTCCATAGAGCCAAATTAATCCATGCCATGCACTGATGAGGATCAAACAATCCGAAACAGTCTGTATGCATGTTGGATTATTATGGCTCTGTACATATTAACAAGCTGACACATCATTGCATTCCAGCGGTTCTGGAGGTGTGTTTAGCTTCTAAGGGTACAATGGTTAATTTGCATATATTCAGCAGTGGTGCCTGGGAGACATCTCGAGCTCACTCCAACCTGAATTATCGCAAATTCTTTCTGTTTTAGGAAAGCAAACTTTTGTTTTTCTTAACATCTTAGTAAGGGGGCTTTTAGGACCATTGTAGTCCCTTACACACCCCAATGAGTTCTGGGTCACCATGAGCTTGCTGGTTAGTCTGTGCCTCTCGGATTTACAAGCCCTACTCCATAGAGCCAAATTAATCCATGCCATGCACTGATGAGGATCAAACAATCCGAAACAGTCTGTATGCATGTTGGATTATTATGGCTCTGTACATATTAACAAGCTGACACATCATTGCATTCCAGCGGTTCTGGAGGTGTGTTTAGCTTCTAAGGGTACAATGGTTAATTTGCATATATTCAGCAGTGGTGCCTGGGAGACATCTCGAGCTCACTCCAACCTGAATTATCGCAAATTCTTTCTGTTTTAGGAAAGCAAACTTTTGTTTTTCTTAACATCTTAGTAAGGGGGCTTTTAGGACCATTGTAGTCCCTTACACACCCCAATGAGTTCTGGGTCACCATGAGCTTGCTGGTTAGTCTGTGTAACTCAACATGAACAGGGACTGCATAATTTCCAGTCATTACTAAACATAGTGGCTGAAGCACCAAGGACAGCATCATTTACAATGCACTGCTATACATAATGGCTGAAGCACATGGACAGTGACAGCATAATTTCTAATGCATTGCTACTCCTAGTAGCTGAAGCACCATGGACAGCGACTGCATCATTTCCAATGCATTGCTATACATCAGAACCAGAAAACTATAGACCTGTAAGCTTTACGTCAACTGTGTAAATTGTTTGAAGGTGCCCAAAGGGGTGCTATATAAAATTATGTAGCACAGAAGAATCTTATTTCAGTTTGATAGCATGGATTAACTAAATACAGGTTCTGTCTCACCAACATGCTTAGCTTTTATGAAGTGATGAATGAAAATTTAGATTTTGGGAAAGCAATACATGTAGTATACTTGGACTTTGCAATGGTTTTTGACACTGTTACCCAAAATAGCCTGGTGCAGAAGCTGAGGATACAAGGACTTAGAGAAAATGGCCTCAATTCACTAAGCTTTATCAAACGTTTGATAATTTACCTTATGAGTAAAATCTAACTTTGAATTCACTAAGGTGTTATAGATTTATTGAACATTTTATCAGTAAAACATTTGATAAACCTATAACACCTTACCGAATTCAAAATTAGATTTTACCCATGAGGTAAATTATCAAACGTTTGATAAAGTGTTTGATAAAGCTTAGTGAATTGAGGCGAATGTGTCTATGTGGATGGAGGTCTGGTTAAAGAGACTCAGAGACGACAGACAGCCCAGCTCTGATACTTACCCGTGGCTTCCTCCTGCCCCATAAACATGTCTAAGTCCCACGTCGTCCTCCTGCAGTCTGCTGTTCAGCCGTGGTGATCTCTGTTACCGGGCTCAGTCAATGCCAGTCAGGGTCTACTGCGCATGCGCAGACCTCCCGCGCATGTGCAGTAAACCCGGATGATGTCACTAGTAACGGAGCTCACCGCGGCTGAACGGTAGACCACTGGAGGATGGCATGGGACGTATTTATGGGGCGGGAGGCAGCCTGGGGTAAGTATCAGAGCTGGGCTGTCTGTCGGCTGTAAGTCTTAAGGAATAGACGGCAAAAAGCGGTGGTAAGTGAAACATACTCAAAATGAGAAAATGTTAGCAGCGGGTTACTGCAACAGATTCTTGACTACATGGCCATATGGACAGGCACATGGCAGATTCAATTTAATGTTGATAAATGTAAAGTCATGTACCTTGGGCTTACCAATGGTAGAACACCATATAAAAGAAATGGCATCATGCTGGGAATATCAGACTTGGAGAAGGACTTTGGAATACTGGTTGATAACAAGTTAGGTACCATATACAATGCTAAGCAGTGGTAGCTAAAGCAAATACAATTCTGGGATGCATAAAAAGGGAAATAATATCTTGAGATGCTAGTATACTACTCCCTCTGTGTAAATCATTTGTAAGGCCACATCTGGAGCATGAGATACAGCTTTGGGCACCACACTATGGAAAGGACATTAACTTTCTTGAAAGGGTACAAAGATGGGAAACTACATTATTTAGAGAATAGAAGATCTCTGTTACCATGAAAGGTGCTTTTTTTTCTTTCTGGTGTGACTTGATGGATGGATGTCTTTTTTTCAACCAAACTAACTATGTTACTATGTTGCTACATATGGATAGCAAAGCACCGAATTGGCCAGCTGTCAGCCTGTGAATGTTTTATAAATGTACATGATTTTTAATGCATTGCTACACATAGTGGGTGAAGCACCATGGCTAGTGACTGCTTGATTTCCAATGCATTGCTACACATTGGCTGAAGCAGCATTGATAATGACTGCATAATTTCCAATGTATTGCTACACATAGTGGTTGAACCGCCAGCGACAGGCACAAACTACAGAGGGTCATCAGGTCGGCGGAGAGGATCATTGGGAGATGCCTTCCCTCACTTGCACTCCAATATAACACCAGACTGCATTCCAGAGTGCTGAGGATTGCCACTGATCCCTCTCACCCATGTACTGCTGCTTCAGCTTGCTCCCATCGGGTCAGAGGCTTCAGGCCCTCTACCAGGGCTGCCAGGCACAGAAACTCTTTTTTCCCCTCGGCCTCCCTCTACATTCCTCCACCCACATTAATATAAGATAATAATAAAAGATTCTGATTTTGAAGCACCACGGGCAGTGACTGCAAAATGTGCAATGCATTGCTATAAATAATGGCTGAAGCACCAAGGACAGAAACCACATAATTTCCAATGTATTTTTATACTGAGTAGCTGAAAGACCATTCCCTTTAAAAGACTTCATAATTTTCAATGCATCGCAACACATAGTGACTGAAGCACAATGGACAGCGACTGCATAATTTCAAATTCATTGCTACATATAGTGGCTGAAGCACTATGGACAGCAATACATCATTTCCAATGTATTGCTACACATAGTGGTTGAAGCACCATGGACAGAA
This sequence comes from Hyperolius riggenbachi, assembly GCF_040937935.1. NCBI lineage: Eukaryota > Metazoa > Chordata > Amphibia > Anura > Hyperoliidae > Hyperolius > Hyperolius riggenbachi. The sequence goes on from NC_090657.1 coordinate 136,886,908, forward strand.
ACTGCATAATTTCCAATGCATTGCTATACATTGTGGCTGAAGCACTTTGGACAACGACTGCATAATTTCCAATGCGTTGCTATACATAGTGGCTGAAGCACCATGGACAGTGACTGCATCATTTCCAATGCATTGCTACACATAGTGGCTGAAGCACTATGGACAGCAACTGCATCATTTCCAATGCATTGCTACATATAGTGGCTGAAGCACCATGGACAGTGACAGCATCATTTCCAATGCATTGCTACATATAGTGGCTGCAGCACCATGGACAGCGACAGCATCATTTCCAATGCATTGCTACATATAGTGGCTGCAGCACCATGGACAGCGACAGCCTCTCCTCCAACAGCTGATATCACCAGCTCTTATGCTACAGTAGAGAATAGAGTCCTTCCACACATTATTAATGGATATGGGAATGCTATTGCTGCAGAGCTATCTCATGAAAAGGCTCCCTGTGCAAGAGGATAATTCTGGATCTTTCTAAAGCACTTAAAGTGACCCTCAAGTCCCATATTCCCATATCCATTAATAATGTGTGGAAGGACTCTATTCTCTACTGTAGCATAAGAGCTGGTGATATCAGCTGTTGGAGGAGAGGCTGTCGCTGTCCATGGTGCTGCAGCCACTATATGTAGCAATGCATTGGAAATGATGCTGTCGCACACATCCAAAACATCACAAGAGCCTGCAATTTCCACCTCCGTAATATCTCCAAGATCCGCCCATTCTTAACCCCGGACACGACCAAACTGCTCATCCATGCCCTCATCATCTCCCGCCTTGATTACTGTAACTCACTCCTTTCTGGCCTCCCCCTGAAACGCACTGCCCCCCTTCAATCAGTGATGAACGCGGCTGCAAGACTCATCCATTCTTCGCACCGCTCTGCATCCACATCTCCCCTTTGTGAATCCCTGCACTGGCTCCCTATCCGTCTCAGGATAAGTTTCAAGATTCTATGCCTGGCGTATAAATCTGTGCACAAAACATGCCCTACCTACATCTCGCATCTTGTTCACAAGTATACACCAGGTCGCCCCCTCCGTTCCTCCAACGACCTTCGCCTCACCACCCCGCGCATTTCACACTCCCATGCCCGCCTGCAGGATTTCTCAAGAGCTGCCCCCACCCTCTGGAATGCCCTTCCACCACCCATCAGACTTGCTCCCTCTTTCAACACATTCAAGCAAGCCCTCAAAACCCACCTCTTTATGATGGCCTACCCACCTCCTACCACACAGTAACTCTCTAAGGAATATTTAACATCCCCCCCCTAGTGTTTCCACCCCTCCCTTTAGATTGTAAGCCTCTGGCAGGGTCCTCCACTCCCTGGTGTAATCTACAGGATCATGTGCTCCTGTCCTATGACAGCCTGTACTTGTATTACTGGGCCTACCTAACCAGCCCATATTGCATGATCATGTATTTTGTACAATTTGTATGTATAACTTTGTTCTATGTGTATAACCCTATGTATGTCATCCTTGTATCATTGTATATATTTATTGTCCAGCGCTGCGTAATATGTTGGCGCTTTATAAATACAATAAATAATAATAATAATAATAATAAGTCAGCATGAGTAATATAAATGATCACATGATTGTTAATGTACATAATCAGAGGTCACCTTCAGTAAAAACTGAGATTATAGCAGACATAAGGCAGGCTGGGAATGAGTAAAATGAGCTGAGCTTCCCTAGCGGTTAGTAAAGACAACCATCACCTTCAAAGACCAGACTTTAAAGCGGACCTGAACTTAGAACTTCCTCTGTTCTCTAAAAGATAAGCAACAGCATATGAGCATAATAACCTTTAAAGAATAACATTTTTGTTACAACTGATACAAATCCTGCAATAAATCTTCAATGTGTCTTCTTCCTGCTTTCATGTAAGTAGACATATTGTGAACATCCTGTGTTTACCAATTAGCTTCTCTGCCGTGGCAGTCAGCTGACACAGGTGAGAGATCAAATTACAACTTGTGATTAGTAACAGATGAGGGGGAATTAGGCAGTCCAAGCTATCTAAATACATACAGGGTGGATTTATCATTGTTTTCCTTCTGTCCTGTGCAAGAGTTCAGGTCCACTTTAAAAGCCAAAGCTGGCTTCTTCTTGACACACCTAGCAACAGTACTAATTTGCATATAGTTCTTGGGGTGTTTCTTGAAGAAAATATAATTTTGTTGTGAAATGTTTACTGAAAGTGGCCTATGGTTATGTAGTTTATCATCATATGACCTTTTAATAACTTACAACTTGTAAGTTCACTTCAGGGTCACTTTAAGTAATACCTGAATGAGGTAAATTAGTAATTTTAGAATAATAAAATACCAGTCTGCAAGCCAAGTATCACATGTCTATTTCTGTCTGTATTCAGCAGGCTTCCAAAAGACTTAACGAACAACTCTCAAAGAAACGGTTCTTCTGTAATCCCCACATACCTATAGAGCTTTTAGCCTGCAACACTAGAAAGCTTTTCCGAGGGCTCTCAGCACAGTCTATGTGAAAAAAATTGCCTCGTTTACCATTTGTTTTCAACTATTAGTGTCGGTATCGGGGGGGGGGGGGGGGGGCGGAGACAGAGCTGAACTGTAACCTGGCTGTAAACGGTTTACTTAACACTGCGAGGCAGAGATAGAGACATGATCAGGCACACAGACAAAGCTACAGCTGATATTTACACACATTTGAAGCTACAGTGGGATGCGAAAGTTTAAGAAACCTTGTTAATTGTCATGATTTTCCTGTATAAATCGTGGGTTGTTAAGATAAAAAATGTCAGTTAAATATATCATATAGGAGACACACACACAGTGATATTTGAGAAGTGAAATTACTTTTATTGGATTTACAGAAAATGTGCAATAATTGTTTAAATAAAATTAGGCAGATGCATAAATTTGGCATTTTATTGATTCCAAAACCTTTACAACTAATTATTGGAACTCAAATTAGCTTGGTAAGCTCAGTGAACCCTGACCTACATACACAGGTGAATCCATTTATGAGAAAGAGTACTTAAGGGGGTCACTTGTAAGTTTCCCTCCTCTTTTTATTTTCTCTGAAGAGTAGCAACATGGGGGTCTCAAAACAACTCTTAAATGACCTGAAGTCAAAGATTGTTCACCATCATGGTTTAGAGAAAGGATACAGAATGCTGTCTCAGAGATTTCAGCTGTCTGTTTCCACAGTTAGGAACATATTGGGGAAATGGAAGACCACAAGCTCAGTTCAAGTTAAGGCTCAAAGTGGCAGACCAAGAAAAATCTCCTGTAGTCAGAAGCGATGAAAGGTGAGAACAGTCAGTCAACCAACAGATCAGCACCAAAGACCTACAACATCATCTTGCTGCAGATGGAGTCACTGTGCATCGTTCAACCATTCGGTGCACTTTACAGAAGGAGATGCTGTATGCAGAGTAAGCCTTTTCTCTGCCCACAGCACAAACAGAGCAGTTTGAGGTATGCTAAAGCACATTTGGACAAGCCAGCTTCATTTTGGAATAAGGTGCTGTCGACTGATGAAAATAAATTGAGTTATTTGGGCATAATAAGGGACGTTATGCATGGAGGAAAAAGAACACAGCATTCCAAGAAAAACACCTGCTACCTAAAGTAAAATATGGTGGTGGTTCCATCATGCTGTGGGGCTATATGGCCAGTGCAGGGACTGGGAATCTTGTCAAAATTGAGGGACACATGGATTTCACTCAGTATCAGCAGATTCTGGAGACCAATGTCCAGGAATCAGTGACAAAGCTGAAACTTTGCCGGGGCTGGCTCTTTCAACAAGACAACGGCCCTAAACACTGCTCCAAATACACTAAGGCATTCATACAGAGGAACAAGTACAACATTCTGGAATGGCCATCTCAGTCCCCAGACCTGAATATAATTGAAAATCTGTGGTGTGAGTTAAAGAGAGCTGTCCATGCTCGGAAGCCATCAAACCTGAATGAACTAGAGATTTTTTGTAAAGAGGAATTGTCCAAAATACCTTCAACCAGAATCCAGACTCTCATTAGAACCTACAGGAAGCATTTAGAGTCTGTAATTTCTGCAAAAGGAAAATCTACTAAATATTGATTTCATTTCTTCTTTGTGGTGCCCAAATTTATGCACCTGCCTAATTTTGTTTAAACAATTATTGCACACTTTCTGCAAATCCAATAAACTTAATTTCACTTCTCAAATATCACTGTTTGTCTCCTACATGATATTTTTAACTGACAATTTTTATCGTAACAACCGACGATTTATACAGGAAAATCATGACGATTAACAAGGTTGCCCAAACGTTCGCATTCCACTGTATATTTCTGCTATATATCATTCTAAGAAGATTCCAGTCACAGTCACTGTATTACAGTCAGTGAAGATTGTTTCTGTATGCTGGAGGTTCTAGACACAGTCCTCCATAGTAATGCACACAGCGAAATCTGTTCTATGTAAATGTCATTTTCTTCACATAAAACATGAAAAGATGAAAAAAAGCCTTTGTATTGCTATTTGCTAGTAATTACTGGAAATATATGTGGCATTAAAAATTGTAGTTAACTTTGATAGTTGTCCTTATGCTACTTATTATTAAACTTAAACATTGAACCTGTTGAAAGTATATGAAAATGAATGTGTGCCCATTCTTTCACTCGGCACTGATCAGACATATTTATTCTGTATCTCATCCAATGAGGTGAGAGCACAGAGAGGGCCAAAGGCAGCAGAGGTATGATGTCCAGATTCCTGTAGCTTTGTACCACATCGAGCCATAGAAAACTCTGCTGCTGAAGTCTGATCAATATATTTCCCAATCAAGTTTTGATCAAGCTAAATATTGTATTGTACTTACGTTGGTTTGACATTGTGTAGAGTACATCCAGCTATACACAGACTAGCATTGTTACATATTCTGAGAAATGTGTAAAGGCCATTCTTGGATAAAGGATGAATGTATTAGAGAACATCTGTATGAATAGATGTATTGCAGGTATCCAGCCAACCAGCACCTAATTGTCTAACCAAAAATGGTGTTCTGAGAAATGATTGCTAATGAACTACCCTAATTATTTATTCATGTGTGTAATTTTATTCGAGTAATGTACCACTGCATTAGCCAATAGTTTACTTTGTTATCCAACCCAGATAAGGGCAGGTAGATTGATGGATTAATTATTCAACACCTATATGAAGTCTGTCTTAGGATTGCCCTAGTGATATTGTTATACTCATGTTATAAACACAGTTTATCTCCAAGAGACTGACTTCTGGACTGTATTAGAACATGAACTGTAAATAAGTTTGCTGCTAACAAACTATTACTGCTTTCTCACGATGCATTCAAATAATTCTAGTCCATTTTAAAGCCCAACTAAATCGGAATTTATCCTAAATAGTATGGGAAGGGATCAGGACCCGTTTTGAGTTTGCACTGCAGTCTGTGTCCCCACCGGAGGGGTTTTGTCTGACCATCTGTTCCTGCAGCCTCCATGGATTATTGCAGACCAGAACTCTGTGGACAGCTATAAAAACTTGGTGGAAGTTTAATCCATCCCCTCTCCCAGATAGAAACACAGACAGCAATAAAAACCCAAATGAGTTTGTAAAACCTTTCCACACTAACCAAATAATACATATATTTTTTATCTAGAGTTGGACTGTAACTATCCAAACCTTTTAAACTTTAACCACTTCAGGATTCTGCGTACGCTTAAGTACACCCCTGAATCCTGAAGTGGATTCCATGGAAACCGTTCCATGTCAGTTCACAGAGGGTGTCTCCGTGAACACCCTGCCAGCCTTTGATCGCGGCTCGCAGGGTAAATGTAAACACACGGGGAAGATCTTCCCCGCTGTTTACATATATACGGCGCTGCTGAGTAGCAGCGCCGTAGAGGAGATCGGCAATCCCCGGCCTCTGATTGGCCGGGGATCGCCGGCATCTGATAGGCTGAAGCCTATCCCATCAGGCGCAGGACGGAAATACGTCCTGCGCCGCTCACAGGGGGAGGGAGAGGGAGGGGAAGGAGGCCAGGAAGCGCTGCGGAGGGGGGCTTTGAAGAGCCCCCCCGCAAGCGCAACAGCCGGCGGCGATCAGACCCCCCCAGCAGGACATCCCCCTAGTGGGGAAAAAAGGGGGGAAATCTGATCGCCCTGGCTGCTATCTGATCGGTGCTGCGGGCTGGAGAGCCCACAAAGCACCGATCAGCAAAAAAAGCCCTGGCACAGAAGTGGTTAACTTCCAAATCACAAAATTCTGACTGGTCAATAGATACACAGGAATTTCCCTGAGAGGGACTGAATACTAAAACTTAACCTTTAATAGTAAGTTTAAAATCAAGTGAAAATGCTGTCATATATGAGATGGACAAATACCATTAAACTGCGTTGGAAACCATTATAAGGTAAGTATTGTATTAGGGAAGACCCATTCCAATCGCAGTATTTGTATATTAGAATTAAAATTAAACACCCTCCACCATAAAACCCGACATGTTTCAATTCATAAAGAACCTTTTTCAAGGGTAAGTGCAGACAGTAAAGTGCTAACGTGCCATAGTGAAAAAAATATACATTATATACAAATTTAGCATAGCGTATAGGCCGTATGACAGCAGCCCAAATGAACATGCTGCAGACCTCGTGCTTTTATACCTGAGATGAAGGGAGTGGTTAGAGGTCCACTCATCTCGGGTCGCCACCCCTTTATTAAGGTCTGCTGATTGGTCATCAATGCTGTACATCACATATTGGCCAATCATAGTGTAGCTCTATCTTTTGCTATATCAGTGTAAACACATCCTTCCACTCAGAACATAGATCCTGAAATCAAGAATCTAATGAATGTTCGACTGGTGAGTGCAACATGATCTGTAGATTCACTCACCCATTGCAAAAAAAATTGTTTAAAAGTATAAAATACTTCCAGTCGAAAATCCTTGTTTGCAATTGGCTAATACACCGTCATGTGACCATGTCCAGCCGACCAATCAAGATGTGCTTAAAGCCGGGTGTCATCACTGACATCACTGGTGGGTGTATAATTCAACAGTACCAGCAAGCCCAGTGGGTGTTTCCAGCAATTGTGTAACACCCTCCAAAGGCAGAGAGGGCTAAAAGTAAACATAGCCATCCATTTTATGTAAGTAAGTCTCGTTAGACTTGTTAGTGGCTGGATAGTGCAATGGTCAAGGGCTCTGCCTCCGACACAGGAGACCCGGGTTTAAGTCCCAGCTCCCCAGCTCAGCAATCCAGAACCCACGTAGCAAAGAATTATCCGGACAAGACCCCCCCAATCACCTCCACTACCCACCGAGTGCGCTCAGGGGGACCATTAATATTGTTAAGTATAAGGTCATGTGTCCCCATGACCTGTATGGATGCACAGAGTAAATGCACATCTCACTCTCCACCACTCGGCGGACTGACCAGACGTGAAACTAGATACATCCTCCGCTATGCTGTTATAGAGTAGGGGGGCGTGTGACATATAAGGCAAAGCGAGCCAACCGCTCTGTCATTAGTAATCGGATAGGTATGAAAGGTATCGCGATTGCGACACGCCCACCGATGGTAAGACAAAGCGTGTTAGGCGTATGTCACATATAGAAAATCATTAAGATATAGGTAGGCAAGGGGGGGGGGGGGGGGTAACATACGGAATAACTATGCATCGAAACGAATAATTGCAAGTCAACTGATGTGAATTCACAGCAAAAAATATATGAGGGAGAAAGCATGCATATCATGATAGAGGAAGAGAGATTTATATTGTGTGGAGAACGTACAGTGCATCAGCATAATACAAGTACACAAACATTAATATGTATATGATGACAAAGTGGCCCTACCAATGGAATGGACCCTAATGTAATACAGTGGGGGAACAGCCTTATGAGAAAGGGGAATAGGTAAACCCCTCATTTAGGCCAACGGGGCTCAGTGTGCTCAATCTATAAATCCACTTGGATTCCAGTTGTCTTAAGGCCTGATCCAAGTTCCCTCTCCTAGGTCCAAGTCTCCACTGTTGGATTACCCAGAATTTAAGCAAATCGGGATTGCCATTATGCAGCTCAAGGAATGCTTAGCCACTGAGGTAGTTCATTTGTTTCTGATGTCCCCCACATGTTCCAAAATTCGATTTTTCAAAGATCTTGTAGTCTCTCCAACATTAACCTCTTGACGACCAGCTAACGCCGATTGGCGTAAACTGGTCATCTGCGTATTTCCATGTCCATTCACGGAGGGTGTCTCCGTGAACAGCCAGAGAGCCGCCGTTCGCGGCTCACCGGCAAAATGTAAACACGCGAGGAAGAAATCCCCGCTGTTTACATCATACGGCGCTGCTGTGCAGCAGCGCCGTAAGGCAGATCGGCGATCCCCAGCCTCTGATTGGCTGGGGATCGCCGGCATATGATAGGCTGAAGCCTATCCTACAATGCGCCGCTCAGAGGGGAAGGGAGAGGGAGGGAGCGCCGAAAACGCTGCGGAGGGGGGCTTTGAAGAGCCCCCGCAAAGCGCAGTGAGCCGGCGGCGATCAGACCCCCCCAGCAGGACATCCCCCTAGTGGGGAAAAAAGGGGGTAAGTCTGATCACCCTGGCATAATCCTGAACTGTGCTGCGGGCTGGAGAGTCCACGCAGCACAGATCAGGCAAAACACCCCTGGTCGTCAAGTGGTTAAGGAGTGGACAGGGGCATTTTATTGCATAAACAACTCCTTCTGTGTCACAATTGTACAAATCAAACAAATCAAAATTACGATTATCTTTGGGGGATTTGAAACTTCGACACCTCTCCACATGTGTACATGCTTTGAACTTTCCGCATTTGTGCATACAATTCAGGTTGGAATCCAACCATGTTCTTTTCTTTTTTATCGACTGACCTTCTGTTCTTATCTTTGAGGGTAAAAATTAGTGGGTTAGGGCATCACTAAGATTACTATCACGTCTATATGTAAATTGTGGGTACAGGGATAATAGGTCTTTAAGCTGTGGGTCTATTTGAAGAATCGACCAGTGCTTCTCCACTATCTTTTTAATAGCTTCAGATCAGTCGGAGTATGTATTGATGATGTTAAATCTGCCCCATTATCATTCATTTTGAGCCTGGGCTTCAAGAGATCTTGCCTCTCCCTTGATCTGGCATTAACCTCCGCTGTAACCAGGACACTCTTTGGGTACCATCTGTCCAAGAATCTATTCTGAAAGGTTGGCCCATTCAGAGTCAAAGTCCTCTTGATTAGAGCAATTTCGACGGGCTCGGAGAAATTGACCCTTTGGGATACCCTTTTTAAGGGGTTCGGGGTAGTGCATGACAATTTTACCGTGGGGTTGGTGAATAAGACTCATATGATTGTCTCCAAGATCTCGTCCCCAGCTTTTTAACTGTTTTCAGACAGCAGTATCATTTAATGTTTAAACAACTGATTTAATATACAACTGTAGTGGAGAGCGTAGAGAGCTTTTTAAAATGGCGCTACAGCACCAATCAGTGGGGATGCAAAATCATGCAGCTAATGAATTTGCAAAGCTCCGATTTGCTGCTATCACTTCCTGCTATAGCACCTGATCATGAAAGTCAAAAACTACCAACTCCTCACATATGTCTCCACAAGTTCTCAATGACACAAGAATCACTACCATGAAGGTATCATGGTGCGGTCTTAAAACGGCCTGTAGTCCTTAAAGGGGAACTGAAGTTAGAGGTATACAGAGCCTGCCATATGTATTTCCTTTTAATCAATACCAGTTGCCTGGCAGCTCTGCTGGTCTATTTCAATGCAGTAGTATCTGAATAACACCAGAAACAAGCATGCAGCTAGTCTTGTCAGATCTGACTTTAAAGTCTGAACCACTGAAACACCTGATCTGCTGCAAGCTTGTTCAGGGGCTATGGCTAATAGTATTAGAGGCAAAGGAACAGCAGGGCTGCCAAGCAACTGATATTGCTTAAAAGGAAATGAACATGACCGCCTCCATATACCTCTCTCTTCAGTTCCCCTTTAAATAGTTAAAAAAAACAAGTGTGTCATGGATTCCAAATACATCACTTGGCATATACAGTAGCATCTATGAAACAAAGGTAAGCTGATAGTTGTCCGTTTAAAAGGAAGCAGTGCAGTATAGAGCTCTGGACTCAGTGACTGCTACTTTTCCCCCAATATGAGGTTTTGTTGCCTTGGTCTTTTGTGGTTTATTTCATTGATGTCTGGTTAAAAATACATAGCTAGCGCTGACTTATAAAATTTGTTATTGGGCAAAGAACCACTACACTGGCAAAACAAAAATCAGGTATATTAACCTAAACTGTGTAAGTTTTCACAGTGAATTAGTTATCTTTTCACTTCAGTCCTTAAAGTGGAATATAACCCTGCATTTCATCTTTGCTCTAAAACATTATTTACAGCATATTATATGCAACCAGCATTTTTTTTTTACTAGACCAGCATTGGAAGGGTTACACACAGAGCTTAAAAGTTCAGTGCAGTGAAATGCAGACCCATCCGAACTTTAGATAATGTTATCTTGTGTTTACTTAAATGTATCAAGTGAGGAATGTGACACATTCTCTGACAGTGCAGGAGCTGGTGGAGACAGAGAGACACTGAAAGCATGTCTGCCTGCAAAACAGCAATGAATAAAACCAGTTATTAATAAAATGCAAAGTCAGCTCACAAAGCAAAAAACTGTACTTTTGGAAACCTATAACTTCTAAATGAATAATAATACTTATGCACAAATGCAAATATGATAAACGTATGGCATATAAAAAGTACCGTATATACTTGCATGTAAGCCGACCCGCGTATAAGCCGACCCCCCAACTTTTACCTCTGAAACCAGGAAAAAATGATTGACCCACATATAAGCCCAGGGTGTGATATAGATCTGTGACTAGGATGATAGATGTGGGTCCAGGGCTGTAGGCTGTGGGTTTAGGGCTGAGGGTTTAGGGATGTGGGCTGATGAATGAGGCCCCCCTATATAGAGCTGTGGGGTGATGTCTGTGGGTCCAGGGATGTGGGCTGTGGGTCCAGGGATGTGGGCTGTGGGTCCAGGGATGTGGGCTGTGGGTCCAAGGATTTAGGCTGTGGGTTCAGGGATTTAGGCTGTGGGTCCAGGGATTTGGGCTGTGGGTCCAGGGATTTGGGCTGTGGGTCCAGGGATTTGGGCTGTGGGTCCTGGGATGTGGGCTCAGGGATATGGGCTGGTTGTGGGTCCAGGGATGTGGGCTGTGGGTCCAGGGATGTAGGCTGTGGGTCCAGGCCAGGGATGTAGGCTGTGGGTCCAGGGATGTGGGCTGATGGCTGTCCCCAGATATATAACTCTGGCTGTGCCTACGCGGAGCGCCTGTGTCTGATTCCCTGCCTGCCTGTTATGTGCAATGTTGTGAGGGTGTATGTAGTGATGGCTGTGTCCCGTGCCTCCTACCCTCCCACTCCAGAGCTGAGCGGAATGCATACCTGATGCATGTGTCCCTCTGCCATGTGTCCTCTGGAATGGCTCGTGCTTCTTTTTTTCCGGTCTGCACCATGTTAGGATCCCTCTAGCCTCAGTCGCAGCTTCATCTCTATGACGCTGGTAGCAGTGCACGTGATGAGAGACGCCACTAGATGGCGTCATAGAAATGAGACTGCGGCAGGGAAGTAAAGAGCGGCACAGATCAGTGAACAGGAGAAGTAAGATCCATTCTCCTGATGTTGTGTGGACACTTGTCAGAGGGACACATGCATTAGGTACGCATGCTGCTCAGCTCTGGGGAGGAGGGCAGGGGGAGCGGGACATAGCCATTAACCAACACTACATACAACCGCACAACATTGCATATGATGGACATGCAGGGAATCGGAAACCAGCTACCGCATATATTGTATTGGTGCCACCTATTGCGGTATCTTTTGCGGGCAGGGGGGTCACTACCATCTGGAGACTCGCATATAAGCCGAGACCCCAACTTTTGGGCCACTTTTTTTGTCCCAAAAATACGGCATATATGCAAGTATATACGGTAGGTAAACATGATTTTATTGAATATTATGTCAGGCTTTTAAACCGATTTAAGATACCTCCTCTGTAGTTATTTTCGCATGCAGTTAATTATCAATCTGTCTTTAGAATTCTGTAGTTATTTTAAAGAGAACCGAGGCGGGGTTCTTACAACAAAATCCACATACAGAGGCTGGGTCTGCCTATAGAGCCCAGCCTCTGTTGCTAATCAAATCCCCCCTGCGCTCTGTAATACTCCATAAATGACAGCCGCGCTGCTGACACGCAGCGTGACAGCAGCGGCTGTGTTTACCTTTAGAACGCCAGTCTCCGCTCTCCCCCACCTCCTGCATCGCTCCGGTCCCGCCCGCGTCCCTTCCCTCCCCGCTGATTGGAGGGAAGGGACGCGGGCGGAGCTCTGCAGGAGGCGGGGGGAGCGCCGAGACTGACGTTAGAAAGGTAAACACAGCCGCACAGCGCGGCTGTAATTTATGGGGTCTGGCTGAGCACAGGGGGGATTTAGGGGGGATCTGATTAGCAACAGAGGCTGGGCTCTATAGGCAGAGCCAGTCTCTGTATGGGGATTTCATGTGAGAACCCCGCCTCGGGTTCTCTTTAAGGATTGAAGAGTTAACTTTAGAGATCTCACCTTAACGTAAAGACAGAAGAGGCTAACTTTAGGTTTGCCTGAGGTAAATTGTTTCCTGAATACTACATGCCTTATCACCATAGTGATAACTCTAGAAACGTTATTAAAGACAGGAGATAAGCTTAGTGAATTGAAGCCACTGTCTCCAACTAAAGCGACTAGTTACAGCAAGTTACTGCTATCTGTGCTTCATTACTGCAGTTATTTTTTGGTTACTGCTGTCACTTCTTATGCCAAGACATGCATACCACTGACGAGCATGTTAACAAACATTACTGAACAGTAGATGTCATACTTGACTTTCCTGCCTTTGCCCTATCTCATTTCCCTTGGGAAACTTCTAAACACCACTATAAACACACAAATTCAAATAAATGTTAGTACAAGTTATACGATTTGAACATTTCATATTCTGTTTGAAGTACTATCCAAAGGAAAATGCTAGTTTTCGTTACATAAAAAGAAATAAATAGTTTTATAATAAAGTGTTATCAAAATGACTAATTCAGTTGATTTTGCAGTCAGGATTTGAATTTTAAACTTCGACGCAGCCAAAAATTAATTTCCTTTCCTCACAGCCATGGCAATAGTATGCTGTTTGTGTACAGGCATGCTATATTTCTCATCTCTCTGCTTGTTTAATTAGCCCTCTCAACAGAGTAGGAATTGGCGAGGGGTTGCAATTTGTCCCTTACTTGTTTACTCTTGTAATATGCATTTACTTTTGTAGTAGTAGCAACTGTACATTATCAGGGGTGTGGCCAGACTTCACTGCACATAGGTGTTCTAAAGGTGGCCACTAATGATACAATTTGCAGAATGATCGTTTACAAATGATTCTTTGTATGAAACATCAGAAATGTTCATTTGGGACCTCTAATGGACAAAAATCTTCTAACCAATCCAATTTGTAAATGATTGTTTCTCAAATTGTACCGTTTGTGGCCACCTTTGCCATGACGAGGTGAAGTGTAGGTAGCCACGAGGGATGGAGCCTTTTGAAAATTGCTATGTGGTCTCTTCATTTGTAGATAAATCCACAGGGGTGGAAGTGCATAGCGTGGATATAAAACAATTAAAACAAAAGGGGATAATTGAGCAGCCCTCACCTCCTAAAAAGCAGACAAACTGTGTCACAGAACAGAATACTTTACTGGGCACAAAACAGTGCAATTCATAAGACTTCTGCTGGCTTTTCTGGTATAGAGTGTAGATAGGGGCGTTACTAGAAATCACTGCACCCCCCCCCTTTGCAAAATTTTGGACCCCCCCTCTGCTTTCTGCACAGGTAAACTGAGAACCAACATCCTTCAATTGGCTAGTGCACACTTGAATGTGTTTTCCCCATGCAGATAAAAACAGACAGCAGTGAAGCACTGCATGCATTTTCTCTATCAATTACATTAGTATTTACTGATAAAATGTGCATGTTTTTACACATATAGACATACATGGTGTGCAGAAAACACATACAGAAAACTGACAAACGAGAGAGGTCCCAGCCTCAGCTTAATACACTCACTCTGTCCTCCTCTGATGACCGCAGAACTGGCTCTGCAGACTTCTTCAGCATTGCTACAGTACAAAGCACTTGGGCAGGGTTGAAGAGGTTGGGGGCAGGGCGCTCTACACAAGAGCCTGCTGCACACTAAATAGGGACTGTCTACAAATCTTTGTCTACAAAACTTTGTATGATTCCTTATTGGTGGCTGAGCAGATGCAGTCATTAGAACAATTGTGTACAGAGCAAAAAGTTTTTTTTCTCTCTCCATGCTCTTAGTTGTCAGTCTCACAAGACAAGATTAAGAAAGTTCTCCCCCCATGGGGCCCCTCTGTGGCTGCATCACTTGCAGGGTCTATTGTTATGCCCGTTAGGTTAGAACCAGTGCCAATAATATAGCTGAAGACGTGAGCAGAAGCATCATGAAACACATCGTTGTGTGCCCAATTCTTTCAATTGAATGTTGCCTGTTTTATAGGAGGCAAGAGCTGCTTACTTACTCACCTTTACAATTGTTTTAATTTTATGACAAAAAAGCCCTGCAACAGCTGCCTACAAAGATGTTTAACAAAAGTGGAGTGACACACACGCACGCACGCACGCACACACACGCACGCACGCACGCACACACACACACACACACACACACACTGCTGTTCAGTGCCTACAAAGCGATCAGGGCATAGGCTGTGAATTCCAAGCCTACATTATTTCTTCATTTGCAACAGATAATTAGAACAACATTTCTCAGCTGACAGATCAAGGCCTTGTTCAATCATGGTACCCTGAGGTTATATGTTGCCTTCATGACAGTATTCAATTATTGACCAAATTTGACCTGTGACAGGCAAGTCTATAGCGGTCACTTTAAAGAACCTTCCACTTTAATTGAAATGAGAATCCTTGTGTAATATAGACATGACATACTGTATCTCCAATGATTGGGTCTGTGTGCAATGTCCACCCTCCCCCTAAGAAAATAATTAAGGGGCATGCGGGTTTTCAAACACAATTCCTCTAGTAAGCACTGCACAATTTAAAATGGTTAAATACTGTTCTACAGAAGAATATAAACCCTTTTTATAGCCATAACATATAGGGCTTGATTCACTAAGCTGCAGGGCACCTTAAAGTGAAGGAGCGTCCGCTAATGTATGCCTTACATAGCAGCGCATACTGCTATGTAAGGAGCGTGCCTTCCTTAAGAGCGTGCCTTCCTTAAGAGCGTGCCTTCCTTAGATAGGAGCGTGCCTTCCTTAGATAGGAGCGTGCCTTCCTATACATAGTTACTATCTAAGTAAGGCACACTCCTAATGAAGGCACGCTCCTTACATAGCAGCGAGCACTGCTATGTAAGGCATGCATTAGCGTCCGCTCCTTCACATTAAGGTGCCCTGCTTTAGCAGTGCAGCTAAGTGAATAAAGCCCATCGTTTCTAAAATATTGCAGATGTCTTTGTCAAGTTCTGTCATTATCTGCATAAACGACATAATGACTGTACATAATTGCTGGATCCCCTTAAGTGCAGGGCCCCATAGCAGTTGTAGAGTCTCCTCCAGCAGCAGTTAAGAGCCCTTGTTCACCTTCTATTTTTTTAATGCATATATTAGTAAATTTATGTTAAAAAAATGCAATTATGCATTTACAAAAACTCATTAGTTTTTCCAATGTGGAATGTGGAAATTCATGGTGCCTGTGGAAACAAATTATAGGTGCTCAGATCCTTAGCACTGACAGCATGTCTCCTTGCATTGCCCCCTTTACTTCCCTCTTCCATCAGTCTAGACTCAGTCCCCACACCACACACACACACACACGCACACACGCATGTCATGTGACACAATGACCTAGTCCATGTCATGGGGGCTGGTTCAGCTGAGATCCCTCCTGCAGCCACACCTCTCCAGTGACTGAGAGACAATGGATAAGCTGTCAGCTACTATGGAGTCACAGTTGCAGTGGGGATAGTAATTGGACTATCCCCCCACCCCCCCTTCCCCTCTCAAGGTGGACCGCATCACTGTGGTTGCCATGTGACTCACAGGGAGGACAGGTTCAAACTACCAGAGAGGGGAAGGGGGAAACAGATCTCTTGCAGCAGGCACTTGGATTTTTCAATAAGGTAAACGTTTAATAATTTTATTCATTTTAAATGCATATTTTTTTACTGCATTTACTAATAACCACATTTAAAAAAGAGCAAATGTTTATTGGTGTTTAAAGCCCTACACTGGGTCTATACTGTGACTGTCATCCACACATACACTGCAGATAATATCTGGTACAGTAGCCCGTCCTTATAAAATTGCCATAGTATTGTATCAGAATGTGCAGACATCACACCAAGGCAATGTGAACAAGAGTACAATAATGGTGTCACACTCGTTTCTGAATGGGGAGTGCCAAGAGAGGGGAGATCCATTTGTCTTGCTACATCTGTCTGGAGCAGGCTATCAATTTTAAAGTGTAGCTAAAATAGGACATGATTGCTTTCAATGTGACCAAGATGAAATCCAGAGCCTATTATTAATAGAAATTGCTTTCATTATATCTTGATATTGCTGTATGAGTGTCCTCTAAACTACCGCCTGACCCTGATTCCTGCTCCTCAGTTTCTAAATAGAAGAGATCACAGAAATGGCACTGTAGCTTCACCTGTTCAGTGTCCTCATGCCAAAGCAGTTTTCTCTGCTTTTCATAACTCATCATAGATTGTTTACACAATTAACTTGGGAATGAGTTGAGTAAAAGGCAGTAAAATTAAAAAAAGGCAGGGGGGGGGGATGTTATTTCCTTCCAGCTCTGCTGAGGTCACTTAAAGAACAACTACTTTCAAAAACTGTGTTACATTTATAATACATGTGTATTAGTTGTACACGTTGTCCCAGAGTAAGATGCAATATAATTTTTTACCTGTCGCTAATCTGCCACTATATACGCCTAAAACTATACCCCCCCCCACCTATGCCTAACACTAACCCCCACCCTACATGTATACTATCTTCCCCCCTACACCTACACTAACCCCCACCTATACCTAACCTCTCCTACCTAAACCTAGCACTAAGCTGCACCTCCGCCACCCAAATTGTCCAGTCTGTGCCACCATAGCTGCAGGTCGCGTTGTGGACTATAGCCACTCCCAGTTTTCCAGGCATACTATAGACTCTAATTGCCAACACAGATATAAGAACATTTTTCTTTCTAAAAATTTTAAACCACAGTAGGGTGAGGGCCCTACTACTGCTTATAATGGAGGTGATAATGGCAGACTATTCAACCATATGGCTCTTAGGGTTTATTGGCTATCTTTCACACTATAACACAACCAACCATGCTAAACAGTCTATACTACAAAAAGTAATGGCTGTATTTATCCTAAAAGTCATTACCCACCATGAAAAAATAGAGTAATTATATGAGGGGGCATGGCCATTTTACCCACATATTTCTCACCATACAATTCTATCTGCTACCCATAATATGACAAGCTACCGCTAGTGTAGAAGACCCTTCAGCATGTACAGGCTTTCAAAGTGATACCATTTTCTGATTGGGCCCTTGCTATTAGGAAGATACATAGAATGCCATGTTTACCGTATCTGAGAATTATCAATATTTTCTTGATCGAAAATCAGTTAGCAAAGATTAATCGATACTTCAGACCACTCAACATTAACTGTCAAATAGTAGCTAGCTGTGTACTCCCCAAAGTAATACAAAGCTATGAGAGTGTTGATCACATGCTTCTCACTCTCATGGTCACTTGATTCGGTAAAGGAGGAGTTTTCCTAGCCAACATTCAATAACTAAAATGATCAAACATAGATTGAGAGGGCATTATTTTTAAGTATATTTTTGATAGCTTCAATGTGTTTTTATCAAATGTCGCAGCTAGAATATATTAAAAAAAATTATACAGGGAGTGCAGAATTATTAGGCAAATGAGTATTTTGACCACATCATCCTCTTTATGCATGTTGTCTTACTCCAAGCTGTATAGGCTCGAAAGCCTACTACCAATTAAGCATATTAGGTGATGTGCATCTCTGTAATGAGAAGGGGTGTGGTCTAATGACATCAACACCCTATATCAGGTGTGCATAAATATTATGCAACTTCCTTTCCTTTGGCAAAATGGGTCAAAAGAAGGACTTGACAGGCTCAGAAAAGTAAAAAATAGTGCGATATCTTGCAGAGGGATGCAGCACTCTTAAAATTGCAAAGCTTCTGAAGCGTGATCATTGAACAATCAAGCGTTTCATTCAAAATAGTCAACAGGGTCGCAAGAAGCGTGTGGAAAAACTGAGGCGCAAAATAACTGCCCATGAACTGAGAAAAGTCAAGCGTGCAGCTGCCAAGATGCCACTTGCCACCAGTTTGGCCATATTTCAGAGCTGCAACATCACTGGAGTGCCCAAAAGCATAAGGTGTGCAATGGCCAAGGTAAGAAAGGCTGAAAGACGACCACCACTGAACAAGACACACAAGCTGAAACGTCAAGACTGGGCCAAGAAATATCTCAAGACTGAGTTTTCTAAGGTTTTATGGACTGATGAAATGAGAGTGAGTTTTGATGGGCTAGATGGATGGGCCCGTGGCTGGATTGGTAAAGGGAAGAGAGCTCCAGTCCGACTCAGACGTCAGCAAGGTGGAGGTGGAGTACTGGTTTGGGCTGGTATCATCAAAGATGAGCTTGTGGGGCCTTTTCGGGTTGAGGATGGAGTCAAACTCAACTCCCAGTCCTACTGCCAGTTTCTGGAAGACACCTTCTTCAAGCAGTGGTACAGGAAGAAGTCTGCATCCTTCAAGAAAAACATGATTTTCATGCAGGACAATGCTCCATCACACGTGTCCAAGTACTCCACAGCGTAGCTGGCAAGAAAGGGTATAAAAGAAGAAAAACTAAAGACATGGCCTCCTTGTTCACCTGATCTGAACCCCATTGAGAACCTGTGGTCCATCATAAAATGTGAGATTTACAAGGAGGGAAAACAGTACACCTCTCTGAACAGTGTCTGGGAGGCTGTGGTTGCTGCTGAACGCAATGTTGATGGTGAACAGATCAAAACACTGACAGAATCCATGGATGGCAGGCTTTTGAGTGTCCTTGCAAAGAAAGGTGGCTATATTGGTCACTGATTTGTTTTTGTTTTGCTTTTGAATGGCAGAAATGTATATTTGTGAATGTTGAGATGTTATATTGGTTTCACTGGTAAAAATAAATAATTGAAATGGGTATATATTTGTTTTTTGTTAAGTTTCCTAATAATTATGCACAGTAATAGTCACCTGCACACACAGATATCCCCCTAAAATAGCTAAAACTAAAAACAAACTAAAAACTACTTTCAAAAATATTCAGCTTTGATATTAATGAGTTTTTTGGGTTCATTGAGAACATGGTTGTTGTTCAATAATAAAATTATTCCTCAAAAATACAACTTGCCTAATAATTCTGCACTCCCTGTATAGTGTATGGGTACATCCAAAGCTAAACTCACAGCAGGCACTAAATACACCATATGCTGAAATGCACGATAAGTAAAATGTCTTAATTGTAATTATAACCAATTAGTCCTTTAATTTAAACAATGCAGAACAGCCGACACAAACCGCTTTGAGTGTTCTCCTTTCTCACCTCTACAGCTGAGTAATAGGAATGATCAATAAGATGCAAATAATTTCTCCTCACATTCAAATTTCATGTAAATTTGCAGCTTGAAATTAGACCAATCATAATAACTTCCTGACAATTTTTATTGGTCCAAGTTCAAGCTGCATCTACATGAAAATTGAACACAAGTAGAAATGCTTTGCATCTCCTTGATTGTCCCTACTGAGCAATACCACATGGACAAAGTCCTTCCCCGTTTCTGATTGGACAGTGCATGTAAGCAGCTAATTGATAAATGCATCATTCTAATACCTCATGCCTTAAGGGCTCTTTCACAGTGCGATGTTAAAGTCGCACGTTAAAACAACATGTAACGCAGAATAATTCACAGCAATGAAAAATCAATGGCCTGTTCACAGTGCAGACGTTGCGTTGGTGTGTAACGCTGAATGTTAAATGAAAGTGCTGCATGCTATGCGTTATACACGTTTTTAGCTGCGTTAGACTGTTTGCACATGCACCAGTAACACTTGGCGACATACTCTTCATTGCCTGTATTTTCTACTGTACATGCTGTATGCGGTTATAACGCTTTGTTGCGACTTTTTGCACGCGTTGCGTTGTTACTTTGCGGTGCGACTTTAACATTGCATCAAACCGCAACGTCATAATGTGAAAGTAGACTAAAAGGTCTTTGGTCTTTTCACTTACACTGAGGCTAGGTTCACAGTGGTCAGTTGCTTGCATAATGCACATGTAATAATGCGTTATAATGTCTGTGAACTGCAATGGAGACTGGACATAGACTAAAAAAGCCTACATGCAGCGAATTGGAATGTCAGCACTTACAATGCTGTACTGTGAACAGGCCCATAGAATTATAGACATGCAGAATTATTCTACAACGCAACTGACCAGTGTGAACAGGGCCTCAAAGCAGTATGTAAATCTGAACAGTCTGGTTGGCTCACAGTGCAGCTCCCAAGTGAAAACAAAGCGTGAAACAGATTACATGAACCTGATACAGGGAAGGAATTGGACACTTATTTCACTTATTACATATAAAAATGTAATTTGTTTTTATTGAGCATACTTGTATATTAAACAAAGTTTTATGTAATTGCTTGGAGGTTACACTGGCCAGCACTAGCCTCCTTGAGAAATTATTTGGAAATAAAATATATATTTCTATATTATCATCTTTTAGGATAATAATATACTGTATAATACAAAGGACAATGCCTGTGTGAATAGTTTATTACCCTCGAAGCCATGCATAAAGGCAAGATGAATGTCACCCAAAATTATCTTTTGTGATTGTTGCTTGTGACCATTTTAGAATGATCGTTGAAGACACACTGCTTATCTATTCGCCAAGCAGCCAATTTATTTCCGTGAAGCTGGGAGGGGTGAGGATTAGTACATATTAGCCATCCTTCTGCGGGAGCAACAACAAAGTTCAGGCAGACAGGATGCAACGTATGGGGGCCCCCACGATATTGGGGACACCTGTACTCATGCTAGATAAACATCAGAAACTATCTTACAATCATCTGGGGTGAATACATTCTGGAGTGTGTATTTTAGCTTTAGCAATCCATCCATTTTTAGTTTACTGTAGTCCTGTGCTTAGACTGATTCAGAGCTGTTGCTGTGTATTAGTACCCTTTGAACCCTGTCTTTACACGTTATCTTGTTGTCATATTTGTATTACAATGCCTGCCATAAAGTCTATCAGACAAATGCAACAGTTCCTTAGTTTGCTGATAATGCTGCCTCCTCAGGCAATCAACATAAAAAATATCAGTAAAAACTGCTTCCTGTACACATACAAATAATCAGATGAATTTTTATTTTTGACATTAAAAAAAGTAGTTTAACGTCTTGGTTGGGATCTTTTAACTAGTGTAAGAGTCCTGCAGAAAAGGGAGTAATTAGGAACATCAAGCTGAGGACAGATGCTTGACTGGATCCGGAGAACTTGCAGCAAATGATTATCTAATTATGCCAGTATGAATATGGCTGAACTTGTGATGCAGTGAGAATAGCAGGAAATGCAGTGATTTTTATAACAGCCAAAGACAAGCAGAGGTGATAAACTGAGCATGCAAACAAGGGGAAGACTGGAAGGGGCTATATAACACACTGTAAGTATGAAGGGAGAATGCGGTGCTGATGAGAGGGATGCAGTGGATGTGAGACATGATGCACCACTGGTGCGGTGGAGATAATCGAGCTGGAGCTCTGTTGATGGGATGTCAGAAGCAATGAGAAAAGTAAACAGACATCATGTCAGAGCCAGGGAGCAAGCATGAGAGAAGAGCCAGGTCACAGAGCGGGTAGTGTGGGGGGCAGCAGGGTGACAGTGACAGAGGCCAGTGATGGGCGAAGGATACCCAACATGAGGTAATGCAGTCAGGGCAATACAGAGAACCAAAGCATATAGAAATAAAATGGATTAATGTTTTATAATGCAGCGAATATGAATACTGAATTGAGCTGCTTAGATTTATGCAGAGCAATGAAGCAATATGGGTCAGTTTGCACCCAGTGCTTAGCAGCTGTTGCAGTATAATAGCTTGTAACTTACAGGTGGCAGTGATGCTGAATTAAGCTCCATTCAGGCAACCTATACTAATATTATATAGCTATTATATAGCTATGCCTTTCTATAAGCTCTGTAGAGTCGTACGGGGTCAGCGTTTAGTGCTGTGCTATTGCAGATATCTTCACAGCATGAGTCCCTGTATATTAAGACAGAGGTGCAATGTGCCAGCATGGAGCCAGGGCTACCTGAAGCTTCTGAGCTATTGGGGTCATACACCTTTATAGGTGCTAAGCTTATACTGAGTGGGGGTCAGAGGTTCAAAGTGAGTTGCTGCAGGGAGGAAGTGCAACAGTGCTTGAATTTGGGGGTGCACAGACAGCGCTCCAGGGTAACAGCTGGATGGAAAGGATGCATTTGCTAATTCTGATGCGCTTGGCCCCCCCTCTCTGTTTTATGAATTGGCTTGCAAGTGAGCATAGCATGGGGGGTCCCTCTTCCCCCCCATGTCTGGTCACTGCCGCCCCCCACTTCAGAAGCAGCACTGCGGAGAATTGGCTCCCCCCTCTCTCCCCTCCACCTCCCTGTTGTCAGATTCCTCCACTTACCTTGACTGGTACCCCCCTCTCCCTCCTCGCACTCTGTCAGGTTATTCAGCATCCTCGCTGTTTGCGTCGCTCCCTCTCCCGATATCTCTCGGGCTCCTTTTCTTCCTTCCCAGGGACTGATGCCTTAATACTGCAGCGATGCTCCGTGTGCGAGAGAGAGAGAGAGAGAGAAAGGAGGAGGAGGAGGTGCAGGCTGCAGTGCAGAGATCTTTCAGCGCGCACACTCACAGCCCCATCTACAGAGAGAAAGGGGGGGCGAGGGGGAGGAGGAGGAGGAGGGGGCAGAGAGAGAATGAGAAAGATGGGGGAGAAATAAAGACAGCGAAAGGGGAGAAGGAGGGCGCGATGAAATGAAAGCTGAGGAAAAACATGTTCAGGCTATAGAGACGGAGAAAGCAAGAGGGAGCATTCAGAGAGGGGAGACACCGACATACGACATATGGGAATTCCCTAGATCTCCGTCTGCATGATCGCCTCGCTTTCTGCTGAATGGGATGGAGACTGGAGAGGCGACAGATAGAGCATTAAACCATCACCACCACATAGCGGATCTGAGGCATCCCCTGGATTCCACTGATAATTCTGCTCTTACACCTTCCTGCCTGCTCTGCTCACTTTTTAGATGCCCTCCTCTATTTCTATTTTTTGCTGTCTCCTGGATTAGACTCAAGTCATTAAACAGTATTAGTTCAGCTCTTATCTATTCTACGAACTCCTTCATTAGCTGGGTGGCTATCCACAGCCTTGCAGAGATCAGTTAATCATGTCTGCAAGGCAGTTGACATCTATCTTTATTTCAGCAGTAAAGAGAGTGTGTGTGTGCAGATCATCTGTAGGGTCCACCAGACAGTCATTGGTCACCCCCAGGCATCACGGCTGGCCTGTCAAACCCCAAGTGGGGCAGACGCTTCCATATTTTTCTGGTGACACATATTTCACAACTTCGCACATCCTCCTAAGGGTGGATTTGATGAATGTGCCAAAATGTGATCAATTATTTCATTTCTGCCATTTGAATGATGGCAGTGCTGGTGGCGTAATTGATTGGATTCATTTGCAACAGGTCATGAAATCCAAGCACTTCCTATGACCCACGAATCAATCCTTATTGCATAAATTAAAACATTAGCTTCCACATGGAACCTGTAATTCCATCTGATGTAGAAACACAAACAACAAAAGGCACAGGATGCCAGCTGTAAGCAAAGTAATGAATATATGTGTGTGTATATACAAAATAAAACAAAAAAAAAAAATATATATATATATAGTTCCTACCTGCATACATTATACATACATAAACATTAAAACCACCTGCCCTGCAGTGTGGGTAGGTCCTCTTTGTCTGGCCAAAACAGCTTTAATCTGTGGAGATATGGAACCCACAAAATCTCTGAAGGTGTCTTGGCAGTTGGCAGCAAATCCTTTAAATCATGCAAAATGAGGGGCCTCCATGTACCACACTTGTTTTTGTAGCACATCTGGGTTGTTAAGTTTTAATGCATTTTAACTGAAAACTTTTTCACAATGCACCACTGCTATGGAGAAGAAAAAAAAGTGCGTAGCAACTGATTAAGTGTAAACGGGGCATTAGCCTAAGACCCCATTCACATTAAATCAGTTGCTCTCTATAACTGAAATTACAATTGTATGACACAGTTCACACTTAACCCGTTTTAACTGAAATCTTTTTTACAATGCACTGCTATGGAGAAGAAAAAAGAAACGCATACCAACTGATTAAGTGTAAATGGGGTCTTAGCTTCTAAACAAATCAGAGAGCATACAGTGCCCACTGCCGTCACTAATTCATTCACTGGTTGTCCTTTCTTGGACCACTTTTGGTAGGTGCTAACCACTAAATACCAGGAATACCCCAAACTATGGCATTTTGTAGATGTTATGACCATTTAGCCATCGCAATCTGCCCTTGTTCAGTTGTGATGCTCATGAACCCATTATAAGCATTTGTGGAGAGGGGAAGGCATGGACCCTATGTCTAGTCTGTAGCAATGCATTTACAGTATAGCCTTCACTCCACATTCAAGTCATTGACACTTATTAAGCACTAATGACTCTGTCGCCATCTCTCTTGTTGTCCTATCTTGCTTGTTTGTTGTCTAATACAGTAGAGTCTCTGTTATCCGGCCCTGATGGGTATCAGCGGATGCCAGATAAGTGTGCTTTCTGGTTGCTTGACACTCAATATTAAAAATAGGCCTAGCTAATACAGTACTATACCCAGTTACCACAAACTATGTATTAAATGTTAAAATACAGTAATTGAAAGTATGTTAACCTTGGGGAGCCAGTTTTTTAAGCACAGCAGAGCCCACAAACAGCCTTACAAGTTGGCCTTCACCACTGTGAGTACTGCCAGTGATTTGTGCTGGTTGGTTGAGAGTCAGACTGATGGTTAGTTGAGTTACGGGTAACTGGGACTCTACCTAGGTTCTCAGCATGTGCTATGCGTACTCCAGGGGTACATTAGTAGGGCTTATGGGGATAAACCCTACATAAGCAAACAGTGATAAGTATTATGAATATATATAGATTTATAGTGTATATGTAACAATTATGTGAGATAAGAGGTACTTGAGACAATGTTCTTTGGCCAACTTTGTCATTAATAAAAGGGTACATTCTCAGCGTAGTCCAATTTGCTTTCAGTGTGCTTGGTCCAAAATTCCATGAGTTTATTTACGCCTTCAGAAAAAAAATGTTTTAGTTTGGTTTCTTAGCCACACCTAACACTGCTTCTTTCACATGCTGGTCTGTAAAAAATCAATGATCTCTTAAAGCCCAAATATAGCTAGAAACTAAAATTAAGGGGCCCATACACTTACCGATTTTCCCGCCGATATACAGCCGATTCGATCACTGTGATCGAATCGGCTGTGAAATTGTCGTGCAAATGCTGACAGAACGATCGATTTCCGACTGAAATCGATCGTTCCCGCCGATTCCCGTCGTTCCGTCCGCGCGTAAGATTTCCCTCGATCGCTGGCGGATCGGGAGTACATTGATAGCGCCCGCTGCAATGCCGGACGACCGACGCAATACAGCGGCAATACATTACCTGTTTCGGCCGGCGTGAGTTCCCACTCTCTCCGCTGTCTCTTCTCTGCTGGATTCCGGGTTCCGGCTGGCTACTTCCTGTCCCGGCAGGAAGTTTAAACAGTAGAGCACCCTCTACTCTTGAACTTCCCCGGACAGGAAGAAGTGAAGCCAGACGGTCCGAAAACCGGAGCCAAGCGTGGAGAAGAAGACAGCGGTGATGGGATACGTGCCGGCCGAATCAGGTCATGTATAGCTAGCGCGGGGGGGGGGGGGGGCGGCGGCAGCAGCAGCATGCTGAAATCGATTCACAATCTGTTTGCAGTAAAGGCAGCCATACGATCCCCCTCTGATCATATTCGATCAGAGAGGGATCTATCTGGTAGTCGACCAGTGTATGGCCACCTTTAGAATTTGAAATGTACATCTCTTGCTGTTAACGTTGTGTCTTTTTCAACTTTTAAAGAGAACCCGAGGTGGGTTCTAAGAATGCTATTAGCACACAGAGGCTGGGTCTGCATATAATGCCCAGCCTTTGTTGCTATACTGCTTCCCCCCAGCCCCCCTCTGCGCTCTGCTATGCCCCCATAAATCATATGCCGTGCTAGTGACACACAGCGTGTCGAGAGCCGTCTGTTTAAATTTGTACTTGTCAGTCTCACCGCTCCCCTGCCTCCCCTAAGTCGCCGCTCCCTGCCCGCTGATTGGAGGGATGGGACGCGGGCGGGGAGCGGCAACTTAGAGGAGGCAGGGGAGCAGCAAAACTGACAAGTACAGATGTAAACAGCCGGCTATCGACACGCTGTGTGTTGCTAGCACGGCGTATGATTTATGGGGGCACAGCAGAGCGCAGAGGGGGGCTGGGGGGTAAGCAGTATAGCAACAGAGGCTGGGCATTATATGCAGATCCAGCCTCTGTGTGCAAATAGGATTCTTAGAACCCACCTCGGGTTCTCTTTAAAGTTTTGGATATCGATTTTCATTCCTGTCTCTGCAATGTTACCTTATTCAAAGTTTCAGATTTTTTAAAACAGCAATTAACGGCTAGTGAATTTACTACATTGGTGTCAACCTTACTTGTTAGATTGCAAAGTATAAAGGAAGGTGACATCTAGGCCTATATGTAGTTAACATTTTATTCTGAGTTTTCTCTCAGGAGATAATTTTTCATCTTCTATTTAAAGTGAACCAAAATCAAAGGAGAGAAAAAGTTTAACTTACCTGGGGCTTCTACCAGCTCTCACCGACGGGAGCCCAAACGATGATGCGCATGGCCAGGGCCATGCAGGCACATCCTCTGCTAGTCAACAGAAACGAAACTAAGCCACAGCGGGGGACTGGTTGCAGGGGGCTGGTAGAAGCCCCAGATAATTGAAGCTCTTCTTGTTTCCTCTGTTTAGGTTCACTTTAAAATTCCCTTTCAACACTTTCCAACTGAAAAAAAACAAAAAAATACGGGTAGGGGAAAAAGTACTATCAAATTTATTTTGAGTATTTTCTTTCTTGCTCTTTTTTTGTTGTTGTTGAAACTATCACCCAGGATAAAGCTAAGGAAGAAAAGTTAATAGCATATGGGCCTTAGTGTGTTTCCTCATGAGCTTGCGCACAGCTGTTACACTCTGAGACCTATGTCGTGACTGACAATATGCTGCAGTATTGCCAGTCCTATTCCCAGCTTGAAGCAAATACATAGCGTTTGTGAGAGATCGCGGAAAAGCCGCCGCATGTGCTACTGAGCAGGCGGCTGATTCCGCGTCCAGTGCGGCGGTGTGCACACGGAAGCGTTTGTCTGGTAGCAGGGCAGAACGCGGAAAAGCCGCCGCATGCAGCAACAGTAAGGCGGCTGCTTCCGCTTCCAGCGCGGCGGTTTGCACGCGGCAGCGTGTGTCTGGTCTGGCTGAGTCTGTTAGTGCATCTGGATGGGGAACTACGCGCGCGAGCCAGAAGTCAGGACCTTTATACCAACAGGAGAGGGGTCAGCTGATCAGGACGATCAGCTGATTCCTGCTGGACTCCTGATTGGCTGAGTGGCTCGGGCGGGGCGGCAGAGTCCAGCAACTATATATACAGCTTGCTTGCCAGTTGCTGGTTGTCTGCCATTGCGGACACTTACGTGAAAGCATTCAGACCTTAGTCAGATCCAACAGTGTGTTAGAACCAGGAGGACCTGGGAATTCACACTTAGCCAGATTGTTTGAATTGTATTTTGTTTATGCTTAAGCTAGTTCCAGGGTGCTAAGACCACGGACCTTGCACCCAAAACTAGGGAACTGAATTATCATTTGTGTTATACTCCAGACTAGTTCCAGGGTGCTAAGACCATGGACCTTGCACCCAAGACTAGGGAACTGTATTATCATTTGTGTTATACTCCAGACTAGTTCCAGGGTGCTAAGACCACGGACCTTGCACCCAAGACTAGGGAACTGTATTATCATTTGTGTTATACTCCAGACTAGTTCCAGGGTGCTAAGACCACGGACCTTGCACCCAAGACTAGGGAACTGTATTATCATTTGTGTTATACTCCAGACTAGTTCCAGGGTGTCGAGACTACGGACCTCACACCAAGACTAGGCATTGTTTGATATCTGTTACTACCTTGGGAGCTATCTCTCTTCCTTAAGAGATAGTCTCCAGACCTGCTAGTGACATCCACCCTTCAGGTGTCACTCCCGCTCAGGTTCCTCCTACCTTCAGCCTGACTCCACCCCTTGGAGAATCTCAGGCTGTTGGAAGGTTCCTGTGGCCTCAAAAGCAGTATTCCAGGCTGCTCCTGATCACCTGCTCAGCAGGTGCAAGGCTCAAAGTATTACTGTTACACCAAACACTCACATACCCTAGGTGTCCAGAGGTTAGCGATATATCTGTATTGTCGGTGATTCTGCAGATCATCAATAATCAGGTATATATCTGCATTCTTGGTGATACTGCAGATCACCAATAATCAGATTCTCTCTGCGTGCTGACACCAATCGTTACAGAATGGCAGACCCAAACCAAATGGACGCACTGTATGGACATGTTGAAGTCCTGACCGCCGCGGTAAACAATCTTTCCGGCACAGTTTTGAACCAACAGACCCAGATTAGCCAGCTATTTGGGGCTATTCATGAACTTCAATCAGCTATAAACTCAGTGCGATCTCCTCTTAGCACAGACATACGTATGCCTGTACCCGAAAGGTTTTCTGGCCACAGATCTGACTTTCAGAACTTTAGAAATAGAGTGTTATCATACTTTGAGTTGAGGCCTAATTCATCGGGAACCGAGACACAGAGAATTACGTTTATTATCTGCTGACGGGGGATTCCCAGACCTGGGCATATGGTCTTCAGGCAGGGAATGAGGCCCTGGCATCAGTTGAGACATTTTTTGAAGCTATGGCCATAATTTATGATGATCAGGGCATTGCCTCTACTGCTGAGCGGAAGCTCAAGACTTTGCGCCAAGGCAGGGATCCAGTAGAAGTCTACGCAGCTGAGTACAGGAAATGGGCAGTATCTGCGAGATGGGGGCCATTTGCACTTTTGGATTGTTTTTTGACAGGGCTGTCGGATGCAATTTATGATGTGATGATTGGACATCCTGAGCCCAAGTCTGTAGACGAGGCAATT
The DNA here is from genome assembly GCF_040937935.1 of Hyperolius riggenbachi. Classification (NCBI taxonomy): domain Eukaryota; kingdom Metazoa; phylum Chordata; class Amphibia; order Anura; family Hyperoliidae; genus Hyperolius; species Hyperolius riggenbachi. The sequence goes on from NC_090657.1 coordinate 136,916,500, forward strand.
TCCTTAGCCATGCAGATAGATCGCCATTTGCGCTACCAGAAACAGGTTCGTGGTAGAGATGCTAGAAGGTCGGTCTTACACGACTCTTCTCGATCTCCATCACCCGCAGACGAGCCGATGCAAATCGGGTGTTCAGGGTTAAGTCAGGAGAAAGAGAGTCACAGAGGGCCAAGAAAACGCAATCTAGATGGTGATAAGGGGTCAGGAGAATGCTGCCGTCTGGGGTTGGTAAACACCATAGGCGAGCAGTCGTTCCCTTTAAACAATGATCGTCTGCTCCTTCCCTGCTCTATTACATGGGAGGGTCAGACTAGTTCCGCAGAAGCCATTGTGGACTCCGGTTCTGTGGTAAACCTCATTGATTACGATTTTGTTAAAAGATTGGGGATACCTTTGTCCCCACTTAACCAGCAGATTCTGGTCACTGCAGTGGATGACTCGCTGCTGCAGAGTGGTCAATCTCTTTTTCAGACCCCCTTGTTGTCATGTTGTTTAGGGGCGTCACATAAAGAGAGATTACAGTTCCTGGTTATGCCCATGGCAACCTCCACCATTATTCTTGGTATGCCCTGGTTGAAACTCCACTCCCCACAGATTGACTGGGCTTCAGGTCAGCTGCTGGAATGGTCAGCCTATTGCCATCAGCATTGTTTGGGCAGAGTGGCAGTTTGTGCTACCAAGATACAGGTTGGAGGAGTGGCAGTGCAGGTTAAAGCAGAAGCTGTAGTTAAAGATGCCAAGCCTGAGACCGGCCTACCTCGAAGGGTGGTCAGGGCACCTGCGGAGACGGTGGAGGACTGGATGCCTAGTCTGGGCCCTTGCCAGCGAGACATTCTAGGGGGTAAAACATCTCGTCAGGCCTCACCAGTTACGTTACAATCTTTACCAGTGTCAAGAAACCCCGGACTCTAAAAAATCAGACTAGTAAGAGAAAGTCTGTAGAGTGGGAGTTTTTCTCAGGGGACATGGTGTACGTATCCTCTCGGCATAGGGCCCTGAAGAGATTATCATCCAAAGTGGGTCCTACATTCATAGGACCATTCCCAGTGATCAGGAGGGTTAGTTTTGCCACCTATGCTGTCGATCTCCCAGCCAGTATGAGAGGTGTAAGATCAGTCCATGTGTCTCTGTTGAAGCCAGCGGTGCACGTGGGTTCCCCTCCCTCCCTCCATGTGAGGGTAAAAGACCAATGGGAATGTGAGACTGAAAAAATTCTAGACCCACATTCTAGAAGATCTAGTGGAGAGTGTCCGGAGTCCACTCCTCAGGGGGGGGGGGGTACTGTGAGAGATCGCGGAAAACCCGCCGCATGTGCTACTGAGCAGGCGGCTGATTCCGTGTCCAGTGCGGCGGTTTGCACGCGGAAGCGTTTGTCTGGTAGCAGGGCAGAACGTGAAAAAGCCGCCGCATGCAGCAACAGTAAGGCGGCTGCTTCCGCATCCAGTGCGGCGGTTTGCACGTGGCAGCGTGTGTCTGGTCTGGCTGAGTCTGTTAGTGCACCTGGATGGGGAACTACGCGCGCGAGCCAGAAGTCAGGACCTTTATACCAACAGGAGAGGGGTCAGCTGATCAGGACGATCAGCTGATTCCTGCTGGACTCCTGATTGGCTGAGTGGCTCGGGCGGGGCGGCAGAGTCCAGCAACTATATATACAGCTTGCTTGCCAGTTGCTGGGTGTCTGAGATTGCGAACACTTACGTGGAAGCATTCAGACCTTAGTCAGATCCAACAGTGTGATAGAACCAGGAGGACCTGGGAATTCACACTTAGCCAGATTGTTTGAATTGTATTTTGTTTATGCTTAAGCTAGTTCCAGGGTGCTAAGACCACGGACCTTGCACCCAAAACTAGGGAACTGAATTATCATTTGTGTTATACTCCAGACTAGTTCCAGGGTGCTAAGACCATGGACCTTGCACCCAAGACTAGGGAACTGTATTATCATTTGTGTTATACTCCAGACTAGTTCCAGGGTGTCGAGACTACGGACCTCACACTAAGACTAGGCATTGTTTGATATCTGTTACTACCTTGGGAGCTATCTCTCTTCCTTAAGAGATAGTCTCCAGACCTGCTAGTGACATCCACCCTTCAGGTGTCACTCCCGCTCAGGTTCCTCCTACCTTCAGCCTGACTCCACCCCTTGGAGAATCTCAGGCTGTTGGAAGGTTCCTGTGGCCTCAAAAGCAGTATTCCAGGCTGCTCCTGATCACCTGCTCAGCAGGTGCAAGGCTCAAAGTATTACTGTTACACCAAACACTCCCATACCCTAGGTGTCCAGAGGTTAGCGATATATCTGTATTATCGGTGATTCTGCAGATCATCAATAATCAGGTATATATCTGCATTCTTGGTGATACTGCAGATCACCAATAATCAGATTCTCTCTGCGTGCTGACACCAATCGTTACAGCGTTACTATTGGCTGCACTTACAGTGTCTCCTCCTCCTAGATGGCATTATTTAAATGCAATCCAACAAACTGTGATTGTGTAAGCAGAGTGCTAATTGATCATTGTAAGTATGCAGTTGCATTATTAAAACTGAGATGTATTGCAATAGATTAGGATTTGGTAACTGGTACTTGCCTGTATTCAAAGAGGCGCTGTACTGAAAATAACAATTAATAAAACTGCTTATTTTTCTATGTGTAAATTATTTAATCACTGTTCACCCATTGCAAAAAAATCTTTACTCACCCATTCCTCACCGATTTACATTCTGAAATGTATCACATGGTGACATCTTTGCTGTTGGCAGGCACTTCAATGCAGAATGTTTGTGTACAGAATGTTCCAAACCCAGCAAAAATTATACCTGGTTTCACAGAATGCTCTGGGAGGAGAATTTCACATAGCTAAACAACCTAAGCTGTGACATCGCAGAAAGGGCAGGGTTACATATTAAAATACAGAAATCTATAGATATAGGAAGTGTTTCTGATGCTGAAAAAAGAACAATTTATGTAAAAGAAGTATCCTAAATAATTTACCACATTATTAATTATTAATGTACCACATTATGTCACTACGGAGCCTCTTTAAGCTTTAAGGAATCATTAAATGGATCAACTGATGGTGGTCCGCGGAAGCTATGTCTGGGCTATATGAACGGTGATCCTAAGACCTAAAATCCCCAATTCACTGATTAATTCCTCTATATTGTTATTCCAAGGCTTGAGCCCAATCTTTTTTTTTTTAAATTGCCGGTTTACGTTTTTTAGGTTGGTTGGAACAACTTACCATTCTAGCACCTACCTTCATTGTACTTGTGCTTGGAGTTGATTTTTTAAATTTTAATTGATTAACCAAAACAGATCAAGAACATTGGAATGTAAGTATAGTGAAACCTTGGATTGAGAGTAGCTTGGTTTGAGAGCCCTTTGCAATACACGCAAAACATTTTATGAAATGTTGACTTGATATACAAGCAACGTCTTGATATACAAGCAAAAAAACCTATACGTGGTTCATGTTATCACAACTGAGGCAATATTTCTCCCTTTGACGCTGCAGAATTGTACTTAATCAGAGTGTAAGTACTGTACTAAGTCACATTTTCATGAAAGCCTCAAAAGTAGGTAAAAGCAACTTTCATTGGATAAGTTCCTTGTTAAAGTCACACAAAAAAGAAAGGTTGGGGTAAGCCAACAGATGGCAATGATTGTTCGTTATAGTGAAAGTCTTGTTACTTTGTGTTAAATATTTTTCCATAACTGTTTTTGGATTGTGGAATGAATCACCTGAGTTTACATTAATTCTTATGGGGAAATTTGATTTGATATGAGTGCTTTGTATTACAAGCATCTTTCCGGAATGAATTATGCTCGCAAACCAAGGTTCCATTGTACCATTTTTCAGGAGTGAATGTCCTGAAATCTGAATTTTCAAAATTCCTTCCTAAAATAACCCATTGCCTGTGGAGATGGACATTGTAATGCAAAAAATGCTGTAAGATGGAACGCAACAAACAGGAAGAAGTAAGTAGATGCAGTGTGTGGATCCCAACATTCTATGCAGCTTAGAATTGGGCCAATCAAATTCAGCAAAAAGTGTGTCTGATTTGCCCAATTCTTTCCTGCATACAATTTTTGGTCTAAGTGGGAATTATTAGCTTCTATTATCACTGACCATGTTGAATTGCGTGGCTGTCACTGTGTTCTTTTGGCATCTGCAGTTTCTGGTTCATACCTTGAATACGCAGTGGAGTGGCAATAGGGGATGCAAAGGTTGTGAACGCACCAAGGTCCCTGGACTTGGGGAGCCCACATGAATCCCCCGTCCAGTTTCTACATCAGCCATTTATTGGTGCTACAGCAGTAATGATCACCACTATATGTCCTTTTAATAGTAGTAATCATTAACAAACCATTACTTTCCTCAAGCCTTATTCACATTAGCAAACGCAAATGGCCATGCTTCAGAATGCAAAACAAGCAATCACCACCACCTGTTTTACTATCCCTTGCATTGCTGAACCCAATCACCACGCTGAATGGGTCAGCGTTCGGTTTTGCAAAAAATGCACGCAGCACTATGATACTGCATTGCACTGCTGCACAGCACAATAATGAGAAAATCAGACATTGCAGTATATGCACTTCTGATGTTCTTACGTATCGCACACTATACACGTTCCTAAAATGCGCATGGCATCACGTATTGTGTGAACGAAGCCTTACACTTCTCACAAAGTAGTGGTCCTTGAAGATATGGTTTTGGCCATCTTTATCATGTGATTATAATACATGCAGTGCGTGTGTATGGGGAGGGGGGGAGGGGAGTGTAACATTTGTACTCGACTCTAGGTATGCCACCAGCATCTTGCCAGTAGTATCAGAATATATGAACTACAAGCTTCTTCCTAGTCAGTGATTAGAGCTGTTCATAGCCTATGAAATATTGGCTATTATTCATAGAAGTGCTGTCGGTGAATGAAATCCGTGCGGGGAAACACCGCTGTCGGTATTTCAGCCTTCTGGGTGGTCATTCATAAAAATGTTGCCTGTTGCGGTAGGAGTGCGGAGATATCCCGCTGTAGGCTGTCGGTAGGCATGCGGACACAGGAGAAGCTGGCCGAGTCCCTCCATGCGGTGTTCTCTCTGCTGCTGCTTGGGAGGTCTGTCCCATTCACTTACATATACTCCGCATGCCTATCGCTACATCCAGGGAAGCGGTAATCCTCGTCCACATACCGCCTGCGTTAGTTTTTATGAATTGATATTTTGTTACATTTCCGCATGGAATCACCGCCGAATGCGGTGATTTATCGCTCTGCTCGGAAAAGTCTGCTTCGCATGCGGAAACAGCCTTTATGAATACACATTTTGCTTGGTGGTCGGTAAAGTCGGCTGTTTTTAGCATATCCGCATGCGGGAACGCTTTATGAATGATAGCCATTGTGTGCTAAAACGTGTTATTTTCTGGTTGAACTAGATGGACGTATGTCTTTTTTCAACCCAAATAACTATGTAACTATGTGTCCGATTTTCCTAAATCTATTTAGCAGAAGGATAACCTGACTGAATAGACTTTGAACAGCTATTTCAGATGTAAGAAATAGATGTGGTAAGATTGTACAACCAAGATGGTATGGTGTATGGCCATTGGATATTATTAGAAACCGAGGTTCAGAACGACAGCTAGGCAAGCCACATTTATAAAAGGAATCAGCTATGATACCCTTTGTATCCATCACACTTTTTAAGATAAAAGCTCAACATAACAGACAAGCAGCATTTTGAGACGATCCAAGCAAATGTACCTCCTACAATTGTACCCTTTACGTTCTACTCAGTTCAGGTTTCCTTTAATAATTGTTATTAAACCTTTTTGATTGTTAGTGCTAAATTACTTTGCATCCCTCGTATGAGCAGGGTGGCACAAGCTGGTCTTGAACCTTAACACCGATAAACCTGAGATAAAACACAATTTCTCAATTCACCTTCCTGAGCCTTAATTGCGGGAGGGAGCTCAGTGTGACACCTTCCTCCTATGTTGTCTTCTGCAGCAATGCTTTTATCAGAGTGATAACTGCCAACAACACAACAGGGAGTGCTGGTAATCTCTGTTACGCTGTATTCCCTCCTGCTGAACTGGAAATAGCATAGTGCAAGTTTCACAGATTATTATGCATTGCAACAGTGAATTCACCAAGGTCTGCTGTAGGATGACCCAGCATCTGCTAGTGGCAACTGTCCTGAATGGTTGGATGAGTATTTGTAAGTAGTGCTGAGTTAATATAAGGCCTGCAACTAAAGTTAGGTATATTGTCAGTAGTAGTTAGATGTACACACCATGATCTAGCCAAAAATCTTCATTGTAAAGATCAGCATATCAACATGAATGCTTGACTCAGCCAGGTATGTATTTTGTATTATTTGGGAGGAGCGATGCAAGAGAAATTCTAAGGGAAAACTGAATTGAATAGCTAGAAACATCCAGTCTTGCCAATAATTTTGTCTCCCAAGCAAGGTTAGCAAAAATTAACTTATAAGATAAAGAATTGTATGTGTAGTACAAATAAAAAATAGAACATTAGTAGCAAAGAAAAGAGTCCCATATTTTTATTTTCAGTTATATTGCTTTATTTATAACATTGCATCAGACTGTCACAGTTGCCGTTTAGAATCCACACGCTACCTTTTAACTGTAAAACAGCAGAAGTAATGGCCCTTTGAACTTTCCTGCAGTAAAACCTTATATGAAACTGACTCGTACTGTTTCTTGGCTATTTAAGGCCCAGTGCACACCAAAAACCTCTAGCAGATCCGCAAAACGCTAGACATTTTTGAAGCAGATTTCAGAGCAATTCTAGACATGTTTAGAGACGTTTTCTAAACATGCCTAGCATTTTTTGGAGCGTTTTTGTGTAGCAGATTGCAAGTATTGTTACAGTAAAGCTGTTACCGAACAGCTTCTGTAACAAAAACGCCTGGAAAACAGCTCTGATCTAGCGTTTTTCAGAGCTGTTTTCCACTTTCCTATACATTGAGGCAGAAACGCCTCAGAAATCTAAAAAATGCTGCAGCCCCTGAGTTTGCGTTTGTGGAAAAAACGACCCGCTCTGGTGTGCACCATCCCATTCACTTTCATTAGCCAAGCGGTTTTCCACCTGCAAGCGGTTTAAAAAACGCTCCAGAACCGCTCTGGTGTGCACCAGCCCTAAGCTCTTCAGAAAACAGGACTGAATTCAACCAAGTTGGTGAACAACTCAAGTTTTTTTAACTCTTGCTATACTGGAAAACAGAAAGGGACTTAACATAATTTGTTTGTTGGACTAGTATCATATGTGAATATGTTTATCTCATCATGTCACATGTCGCTTCAGAATTACTTTAAAGGGACCCCAAGCTCTAAAAATAAACAAAATTGGTACTTACCTGGGGCTTTCTGCAGCCCACTGTAGGTCGGGAGGTCCCCCGGCGGCTTCCTGGCTCCTCTCCCGGTCCCTCCGCCGCATACCACACTGGCGACACCCGGGCCGGTTGTTGAGCTCCCACTTCCTGAACCGGGATGCTCTTCGTCATCACGCCGGCCACGGCGCGTCATCACGGCAGCCGGCGTGACAGTACTGTGCATGCGCAATTAAACCGCGCATGCGCAGTACTGTCACGCCGGCCGTCGTGATGACAAAGAGCGTCCCGGTTCAGGAAGTGGGAGCCCAACACCCGGCCTGGGTGTCGCCGGTGCGGTATGCGGCGGAGGGCCCTGGAGAGGAGCCAGGATGACGCCGGGGGACCTCCCATGGGCTGCAGAAAGCCCCAGGTAAGTACCAATTTCATTTATTTTTAGAGGTCAAGGTCCCTTTAAGTGCAAAAATGCCGATCCTTGATGGTTACCCATAGCCTCCAAGTATCTATGGGATGAGAGAGACCAGGAGCCTAATGATGCAGTATCGTCAGACAAAGAGCTAATAAGGACACGTATGTAAGAAATATACTCACAAAGGAGGGTTGCAAAAACTTGCAACCACCGTCAGTGCCTGCAGGAAAATAACTGTCCCCGCTCGGTGTCCCAGGTGTCCCAATGCAGATGCTGGTAAGTCGCATTCCTGGAAAAAGTATTGAGGACAAACAAGGTCCTTGTTACTTGAAACCCCAATGGGTATAACTAGGCTAACAAACACTGGTGGAGGCGCCCTTGATGATATAAGCAGGTTGCAATAATGTTAATGAGAAGTGTAACAACTTACCTTCTCAAAAGATCAAACCAAATCAAAAAGTAATGGAAAAGGTAAGTTTATCGATGCACAGAAGACAAAGCGTTTCACAGATCTCTGCCAGCTTCTTCAGGTCAATTACAATTGCCTGTGATAATTCAGTCATGAACGGGACCCACATCCCTGACTGAATCACAGGTAATTGTAATCAGGGATGTGGGTCCTGTTCGTGACTGAATTATCACAGGCAATTGTAATTGACCTGAGGAAGCCAGGGGCAAACGCAGGATTTTTAAGGGGGATATTCCTGAAAGGTCCAGAAGCACTTATGTCCCCGAGTGCTTCCGAAGACAGGTGGCTCCATACTGCCCATGCACAAAAGTGCGCTGGCATATTACGGAGCTGCCTATCTTTGGAAGTACTCAAGGACACAAGTGTTTCTGAGGACTTCTGGAAGCCGCAAATTTGAACGGGGGACAGCGCTGGAATAACTCCCCGAGAGAGGAATGGCAGATAGACTTAGTTTGGACAACTAAGTGGAATATGCCACATAGTGTCACATAGCGCAAGCGATAGCCATATGATGCAGGGATACAGTATATGCATCTGCGGAAGATGTCGGTGCTATATACATACTAAATAATAATTACATTAGCATCTGTAAATAAGCTACATATCAATTCAGAGGATAGAATCAAATTTCAAGTCTCACAAACAAATCCCAGTAGAAGGGTGCATATATTGTCAGTATATAGATCAATACATCAGTTCCAAGGCTTGAAAAGGGACAAAAGAATTTGGCACCAAAAGACCTGTTCCTCTGTAAAAGGAACAGCTAGTACCCAGTTTTTACAAAACTTTCGAAGTGATACAAAGGGCTCATTCACACTAGGCAGCGCATGCATGAACGCAATTTCATACATGCATTGCAAAGTACTAAATCGCATAGGTCGGCAGCTTCCATTCCATAATAAAAAATATATACGTTGTGTGCAATGATGTTCCCGGCTAAGTTACAATGCAGCACACGGGAACACAAACTGTAGTGTGAATGGTACCATGAAAGTCTATAGACTTTCATGCTACCTGCATTTCAGGCATTATGTGTGGTGCTGTCTGTCATTATGTGTGGTGCTGTCTGCCCTAAAGCAATACCAAATACCAACTACCATCTAAATCGTATCTTCAGCAATGAATAGACAAACAAACCCTTGCAGTTGTGCTGGGGCCGGGCCTTTTAACACCTAACTTTACAACAAAGCATAGAAAGCAAACATATCTCCACACTTAATGTTCATATCAGAAGACACACTTTTTGTCACAAAGGTGCAATTCATGGCAGCACGGACACATCCAGCCAGCACTAGGGGAAGGGGGAAAACAAGAGTGAATGAGGGAGAGAGGAGGAGTGGAGAGACTGAGATAGAGCAGAGAGCGTATCTGTATTGCAGTTCCACATCACACAGAGGCTGCTTGCCTGTAATAGGACTCCTGCCACTGTCAGTCTTTCACACAAGTCAGAAAGCAGCCCTCCTGGAGTCTAGGGACTGTCAAAAACTTTTCAACCTGTGAAATACCTTATGTAGCTGTCCACATCAGTCTTTACAATGGTGGGAGAGATGAGTTTTTCCTACAGACCCGGCAGGAGGCAAGGCTCTGTATATTTACCAACTTGCCCGCTGATTTCAGGGATTTATTTTAAAGGTACAGGAGTCTCAAGGGGGTAGTCCAAACATCAGTAACCCCTGGCTAAATGCGCCAGTGGACGCGGGCAGAGACCCTTTAAAGGAGTTGTCTGTTGTGCATTAGTAAATTTACCTTTTCCATTACTAAGACCAGATTATATAGTCAAGGGCTCCTCCACCAAACCCTGTCCTCCACCAGTGTTAGTGTAAAGGGTTACTTAAGGCTAAAAAAAAAATATTTACAATATTACTCCTCTCTCAGCTTTGCAAACTGATCATGGTTGCATTATCCACAGCTTCGCTAACTGCTTAAACAACATGTCAGTTTGCAAATCTGTCTTTTGTTATGTTGTGCTTTAGCACTTGTTCTCTGTCAAAAACTTCTTTGAAGAGAGATTTTGACACATGCAAAAGCATATCTGAAATCAGGCTGTGACCTATTGAAGCCTTAAATGGGTTTGGAGTCACTCACTCTTTACTCAGTCTGCTGCCTGTTTGATTTATACAGTATATGCTAATTTGGTTTTAAGAGACACTGAAGCGAAAAAAAAATGATGATATTATGATTTGTATGTGTAGTACAGCTAAGAAATAAAACATTAAGATCAGATACAGCAGTCTAATTGTTTCCAGTACAGGAAGAGTTGAGAAACTCCAGTTGTTATCTCTATGCAAACAAGCCATTAAGCTCTCCGACTAAGTTAGTCCTGGAGAGGGCTGTTATCTGACTTTTATTATCTCAACTGTTCCTGCACTATTTACTTTTCCTCTGCCAGAGGAGAGGTCATTACTTCACAGACTGCTCTGAAAGAATCATTTTGAATGCTGAGTGTTGTGTAATCTGCACATATTATAGAATAATGCAATGTTAGAAAAAACACTATATACCTGAAAATAAAAGTATGAGAATATTTTCTTTGCTGCTAATCTTCTAGTAATCATTCATAGTACACAACCAATTCATTATATCATATTTTTTTTTCGCTTCAGTGTCTCTTTAAGGGTATCCCTATATTCTTACGAAACCCTACATTAATTTCTGCTCTGGACCATGTAGTTCACCCTGGCCTGTTTACTGGTGTTTTATGGACTAAAGGAGGTATGGCTCATCCTGCTGAGTGTTAATTCTACATAATCTTGTCTGAGTGTTAATACTACATAATTTTGTATCATCTGTAAAATGGGAACCTCACATTCTCTTTCATATACAAAGTAATTAATTAAACAAGATGAAGACAACTGAATCCTGTAATGACCTATTTTGTGTATGATCCATTTAAAATTTCTCTTTGCTCTCCTTGGCTGGCTCTGTCCACGTGAACACATTTCCCCCTAGTTCCTGTACCTTCAGCTTTTGCACTAGGCAGTAATGAGAACTGGTTTTAAAACATTTTCATGGACCAAGTATTTTATGTCTGTTGCATTCACAATATCTACATTCGCAGTCGCCCCTTCATAAAACCTGAGCATGCTGGTCAGACAAAATCTATCTTTAGTAAACACTGCAGAGCTTGAAGTTATGTTAAAATGAATTAGATGGTGGTACATCTAAAGCTTTTCCATTTTATTCATTTGAAATGCGGATACTAATGTAGTCGTTGTACTAATTAACAATGCTTCCTGATGCATTTTAAATGTGGTACACATGAATGCACCACAAACTCAACATACTGAGGTCAGACATCATTCTGTCAAAATTAAACCATTAATTGTAACGTTTATTTTAGCCTTTATTTACATAACTACATAAATGCTCACAGACTTCAGAGTGACTTCACAATTTCTGGTTTATTCAGTAAGGCCATGCAAAGAGCAACGGTTAATGTGCAAAGTACAGGATCTCCTAACAAAGCTTTTATTTTATTACAGTCTAGTCAAGAAATTACTTCTGATTGGTTGCTATTGATTATTACACATTAGGCATTCTTATCGCTTTCTGCAGTGTCTTATTGATTAAAGCTGAACTGAACTCATGATACATTACATAGAGAAAAGCAAACTACACAACATCTATGGAGGTTAAGATTTGAAAATCCACGATCATACTCTCCATTTTCTTAGTAGCGATGTATTCTGTTGCTATGGAAGGGGGATGTGGGTCGACTGTATGGCCCACAACAGAGTGGCTTCATTTGTTAGGAGGAAAGTGGAAAAAGGTGCACTTGGCCGAGATGATCTGGCTCTACGGATCTGATGTTTTGGGGCTGCTGTACTCATGCTGGATTCTTGGCATGGGTCATCTTTACTGGTTGCCTCAGCTGAGAACCATCTAGCATGTGTTCGAGGTTGTAACCCAGTTGATTATAGTATCTCAGGTAGATATTAATTGTTCACTTTTTTTACTGCAAATCTGCTAGTGAATGGCCAGATACAGTACCTACCCAAAAATGATCCAAGAAAGGACAAACGGTGAGCTGACAACAGGGTCATGGGCACTCAAGGCTCATTGTAATTCATGAGAATGAAGGTGAGCCTGTCTAGTCGGATCTCACAGAAGAGTTACTACAACACAGTTTGCTACAAACTTAATGACAGGAAAGAAAGAGTAGTTCCAGAACACAGTGCATCACATCTTGCTACATATGGGGCTGTGTAGCTGCAGGCCAGTCACAATGCCCATGCAGATCTATGTCCACTGCGAAAGTGCCTACAGTGGACATGTGAGCATCAGAACTTAATGGAGTAATGGAAGAAAAGTTGTCTGGTCTGATGGATCAGGTTTTCTTTGGTTTATGAATTTCCCAGAACCGAGTAAGAATGAGCATTTGATGAATGTGCTAGAAAGACAAATCCGATCCATGGAGGCCCCACCTTGCATCGTTTAGGACTCGAGAGATCTGCCACTATACGACAGATACCAGAGGACGCTTTCAGAGGTCTTGTGTGTCCACGGCTCGATGGATCACAGCTGTTGTGGTAACACAAGGGTAACCTACACAATATTAGACAAGTGGCTTTAATATTCCAGCTGATAAGTGTGTGTGCATGTGTGTGTACACCTGTCATGTTTTCATTACTGTTAAGCACATTGATATACATACATACATACATACAGTGTATATGTTCACACACACACTGAATGTGGTCTGTAACACATACAAAAACACATGCAAAATGGTTTATACTTTTTTGTGCATTTTGTAGTAGAACTTTTTACTGCTTTCTCACATTAAAGGTGCCCGTTAACGATACAATCCAGCAACTGATTGTTTCCAATCACCATGGTAATTGATTGGAAACGATTGGTCTGTTCATGATCATGGCCGATCGATAGGATAGTTTAGAAAAACGGATTTATTCAATTAATCTGATCGAATGGGCTAGCGGGAATTCAGCCATTAATGGACACGACCGACTGTTTATTGATTAATGTGGCCGATCGATTATTGTATTGTTAAAGCGGACCCAAACCAAACATTTTTTTAATTAAAAATATTTAGCTGCACCACTCTGACACCTACAAAGATAAATAAACACTCCTTCAAACCTATGATCATTGTAGTGCATCCTTTTCACCCTTCTCGTTTCGTAGCTAGGGTTATACTGCGGGCAGCCATTAGCAATTCCTCCATTGCCGGACACCATCTACATCCCGGAAATTTGAAAGGAAGGGAGGGGTTCCTCCAATAAATGTAAAATATTTTATATCTGTCATCATGCAACTGAAAAAAGGCTGCTATTTATTATTATAATTTAGAAAATAGATTTTATTTCTGAAATCTTGTATTTTTAATTTGGGTCCACTTTAATGGGCTCCTTAAGTTTGCTACCAGACCATGTCTAAAAGCTGATGGTAATGAACCAATAGGCATGCAGAACAGGCATATTCTTTTCTATTGAAAAGCATGAACCTGTTCACATCTATATCTTCCCATATCCAGGTTAGTTTGTTGCACTTCTGCAAGGTCAAGTACCTATTCAGTAAGGAGTTCAAGGCAAGACTCCCTAACACTGCAGGGTGGCCTCTTCAGCGCGTCCCAGTGGCTGCAGCTCTTAAACGCTTTGAGTCCGACAGGAGAAAAGCGCTATACAAATGTTCGGATTATTATTATTATTATATTCTGCAATAAACAAACCAGTTTTTACAGGCAGCGGACGTGTTGCCATTCATCCCATAGAATGACATTCATATGTTCCCAAGTGCATGGGACACTCCAGCGGACCTCCAGAGTGATACAGTGTATCTGTGTTGTATGCATATGCTGACACTCCAACATAGTAAGCTGAGCCTTATTTAATCGGCATCAAGCAAGTTAATGAAATACAGTTTTAGCCACAGTGCAGCCATACACACTCCCACTATTGTAATACACACATTTACACCGGCTGCTGTACTTCTCTGTATAAAAATGGTAGGGTATAGGATCAATAATTAAGGTACAGGGACAGATAAAAATAAGTCAGTGATCACTGCACCCTGCTGAGGAATTTGATGGTGTTATATAAACAGTAGTATACAAGACAAATAGCTGTCTGCAGTATGCCTATGTAATAAGCTTACATACTGCAGCAAACAGTAGCCATTAATCTATTGACAAGAGTAATTACTGAAAACATTCCTGTGTGTTTTTGGGGAAAAAAAGGTACTGGTATGCACAGTGTATCTCCTATAAATAGATTTACATTCCGCCACATAAAACACTTGACTGTATGCATAGTGACACATAACAGATAAACTACCCCATCCATCCCTCCCTTCTTTCTCTCCTATCACTTTGATCTTATTCCCTCATATATCCTGTCTCCTGCACACCCCTTGGGAAGGAAGGGATCAGATCATCTTGTATTCTGGAGGCATAACACTTTTCCCCTGAGTGAGGCCGATGCTCCAGAAACCTATATCCAGAGAGGACACTGCAGGAAGGAAGAGGGAGGGAGGCAGGCAGGGGCTGCACTGTCATTTACATTCAGATGCAGTGACACTGGAAATCCTCTCAATGCTGCAAGGACGGATGACTTTACCTGCTCAATGGCAAGCTGTTCCCATCAGCTACGTGCCAGGAGTACAAGAATACAGCATTGAAGAAGAGAGAACCGAGAGCCCGATATGGTGTAGTATGTCAAGGTAATTGGATAATTAGAAAGAGTATGAATTGTATACTCACAAACCAGGGTTACCTCCAGGCAACCACTGTGTAGGCAGGTGAGGAGATTAGCCTGTCCTCACTCAGGAATAAGAAGTCGCTCTCTGTAGGCTTGAAAAACAAGAAGGGGTATCCCCCTCCACCAAAGGTGGATACAATCAGTATTATGGTAGAGAACAGAGGCGCCAGGTGCTATCTGGACATACTGCTGTTGTGTGCTCCTTCCTGTAATTGCCTGATGAAGCGGGTTTGACCTGCGAAACGCGTTGCAACCTTATTTGGAGTATACCAATAAATGTCCCTTTTGTGAATACACAGTTGTTGTGTCTGCTTGTGGGAGGTGAGTCCACCACTGCCTCCTAAGCAATAATTTTAAAACTTTTAAATATTGTTTTTATCCTTTTGGCGCCTCTGTTCTCTACCATAATAAAGAATACAGCATTGGCCTCTGTGAGCATCACTAGCTGTCATCTGGCAGTCAAGAGGGTTACTGTTCAACCTAGAGCAAATGGCAAATGCCTGTTGCATAAGTGACTAAAATTGCTTTTGCTATTCCCTGTTCCTCACAAAAAATGTCACAATTGTACCACTGAGTACATAGTGGAAAAAAAGGACACCCAATTGAGGAATGCTGACAGCGCATACCCAGCAGCATACGTCTGGGCGTTTTAGTAAATGTCTTACAGATCCACCTACTTATGTCATATCTACAGAGTTACAGCCAGTACATGCTAGAGTGTTCCTAAATCTAATTGTAAGCGGTTGAATTAGGTATTATCTATCACTATTAAGCGATTGTTTCATTGCCATATTGGGCAAATTATAGATGTGTGCATGGCTAGCATTAAAGAGAACCCGGGGGGTATATTATAATCCTAATAGGACCCAGAGGCATGTCGTGTGCACAATGACATGCCTCTGGGTCATTGTATATTTCTTCTTGCTGCATTTTCCATCATGTTATATTAAAGGATACCCAAAGTGACATGTGACAAGATGAGATAGACATGTGTATGTACAGTGCCTAGCACACAAATAACTAGGCTGTGTTTCTTTTTTTCTTTCTGTGCCTGAAAAAGTTAAATATCAGGTATGTAAGCGGCTGACTCAGTCCTGACAGGAAGTGACTACAGTGTGACCCTGACTAATAAGATTTTACCTCTTTGTTGCTCTCAGAATCCATTTTCTACTAGGAAAATGTTTTATAGTTGGAATTTCTTATCAGTGAAGTTCACACTGTAGTCACTTCCTGTCTGGACTGAGTCAGGACTGAGTCAGCCACTTACATACCTGATATTTAACTTTTTCAGGCAGAGAAAGAAAAAAAGAAACACAGCATCGTTATTTGTGTGCTAGGCACTGTACATACACATGTCTATCCCATCATGTCACATGTCACTTTGGGTATCCTTTAAGGCAAACCTGAAGTGAAAATAAACTGATAAAATAATCTATTATATCCATAGTCCTAATCTTAAATAGGACTTTCATTTAGTTTTATCGTTAAAATTAACCACATCACCGCCCGGATACAGTATATCTACGCTCCTTTGGACTTGAGTTCCCGGCCTGGAGCGTAGATATACACACTACCCGCGCTACCGCCACTGTCCGCGCTCCCGCTCGCATGTGTGCGCGCTCCCGCGATTGTGCACGCTGCCGTCCACTTGTCTGGAGATCAATGAACGGGTAAAATCCATTCCCGTTCGTTGATCTCTGCCCCCCAGCAATGATCGGCTGCCTCTATGAGAAGCAGCGTGATCATTCTGAAAAAAAATCAGTTTCCCAGCCTCCCTGAACTTCCTGCAAGTGTACTTCCGACGCTTGCAGGGCGCATTTACAAAACATTACTGTGGCCATCTTGTGGCCAAAAAGTAAAACTATACCCAAAAACATTTTTCACATACAAATACATTAGTTTACAACATAAAATTAACTCATTAACTCCCACACTCCCCAATTGTTACCAATTTTTATTTTTTTGTATTAAAATTAATAAATAAAAATTACAATAAAAAAAAACATAAATAGTTACCTTAGGGACTGAAATCTTTAAATATTTATATCAAGAGGGTATAAAACTGTTACTTTATAAATTATGGGCTTGTAATTAGGGATGGATGCAAAACTGAAAAAAATGCACCTTTATTTGCAAATAAAATATTGGCGCCAAACATTGTGATAGGGACATAATTTAAATGGTGTAATAACCGGGACAAATAGGCAAATAAGTTACATGGATTTTAATTACAGTAGCATGCATTATTTAAAAACTATAATGGCCGAAAACTGAAAAATAATGATTTTTTTCCCAAATGTTTTCCTATTTTCCCATTAAAACACATTTAGAATAAAATAATTCTTGGCATAATGTCCCACCTAAAGAAAGCCTAATTGGTGGCGAAAAAAACAAGACATAGTTCATTTCATTGCGATAAGTAATGATAAAGTTATAGATGAATGAATGGAAGGAGCGCTGAAAGGTGAAAATTGTTTGGATGCTGAAGGGGTAAAACCCCTCAGTGGTGAAGCAGTTAAAGTGAATCTGAAGCAAAAAAAAAACAAAAAATAAACCAGAAAACAGATACCTAAGGAGAGGGAAGGACTTTGGATCCTATAGAGCCTTTCCGTTCCTCTCCTCAACCCTTTGTTCCCCTGCAGGCTCCTCCATTCAAATATCCTGCCCGGGAGGCTTCAGAAGTCTTCAGGAGCCCGAGTGTTCCCAAGCTGCCACAATCTCTTCAACATAGGGCCACAACATTCATTGTGTGGATTTCATTTGTTCAGGAATGAATGTGTGAAGTGTTGTTAAACTGCTTCAGTAAAGATTTCTGTTGACATGTATACCTATCACAGAGATAATTCACACCATAAGGAAGGTTTTGAAATCAAATGAGACCTTAAACAGCCAAATGTAACTCGATCTAGACTAGGTATGTTTTCTACATCATTCAGTCATCCATGCGGACATACACTGATCATTCACAACATGAAAATCACTGACAGGTGAGGTGACATAAATTACATTAATGTACTACCTTGGCAACTGTCATAGGGTAGGATGTGACAGCAAATAAACAGATAGTTCTTGAGGATGATGTGTTGGAAGCACGAAAAACAGGCAAGTATAAGGACCTTGGCTTTGAGAAGAGACAAACTGTTATAACTAGACAAGTGGGTGTCTTGTCCAAAATGTTTATTCTTATATGGCGTTTCCAGTGTGTAGTGGTTAGTAACTATGAAAAGAGGTCCAAGGAAGGACAATTGGTGACTGGCATGTGTGCCCAAGTCTAATCTGTATGGTTCTGTCTCACTGAAAACCCACTGTAGGACAATTAACTCAAAACTGTAATGCTGGCCATGAAAAAAGGTGCCAGAAGATACAGCGTATCATAGCTTGCGGAGTATGTGACTTGCTTAGTATGTGACTGTGTAGTAGTGATGGGCCGAACCTCCGATTTTAGGTTCCCGAACTTCCCGAAGGTTCGGACCGCAAAAAAGTTCACGAACCGCAATAGACTTCAATGGGGAGGCGAACTTTGAAAAATAGAAAAAATTATGCTGGCCCCAAAAGTGATGGAAAAGATGTTTCAAGGGGTCTAACACCTGGAGGGGGGCATGGCGGAGTGGGATACACGCCAAATGTCCCGGGGAAAAATCTGGATGTGACGCAACACAGTGTTTTAAGGGCAGAAATCACACTGAATGCTAAATTGCAGGCCTAACATGCTTTAAAACATCTTGCATGTGTATACATCAATCAGGTAGTGTAATTAAAGTACTGCTTCACACTGACGCACCAAACTAACTGTGTAATGCACCGCAAGTTACCAGCTGTTTGTGTAGTGACGGCCAAGCTGGACTACTGCGCAACATGGCGAGAGTGCTCTTCCTCACTCAGTGATGTCAGGTAATGTGTGACTGCCTTATCAACTTTCCATGGCATTGTTAAAAAGCTTACATTTTGTTTTTAAATTACATTTTCTACTTGCTGTGTACTTGTTCAGTACCGCTACAATGAGAATCCTATGGAGGCGGGCAAGTCTGGCATTGTGACCCCGGGTAATGAGGGTTTGAATCCGGTGTGGAGCCTGAGCAACGGCTACCACTACACATCCAAGGAGGGCAGCAGGCATGCACGCCCTCCCCGAGGTAGTGACCAAAAATAACAATACAGGAGGACTATCAAGGGTTCGCTGTATTTGAAATGAATGTACTTTAAATCCTTTAACGAGAACCAGTTATGGCGGGCAAAGATGACACCACATTCCTTTCACGAGAATCATACGGAGGCGGGCAAGTCTGCCATTTGTGACCCTGGGTAATGGACGGGGAATGAGGGATGGAATCCGGTGTGGAGCCTGAGCAACTGCTACCACTACACAGGCAAGGAGGGCAGCAGGCAGGCATGCACGCCTGCCCCGAGGTAGTGACCACAAATAACAATACAGGACTCAGGAGGACTTTTGAGGCCCTAATTGTAATGAATCAACTTTAAATCCTTTAACGGGAATCCGTTATGGAGGGCAAGTCTGCCATTGTCACCACGGGTAATGGGCGGGGAATGAAGGTTGGATTCCGGCCCGAAGTGGGAGCCTGCTGAGACCCATGCTGTAGCTGCCCTGACCGTGCTTTGCAGACCAGGCATCTGTGGTCAGATGGACCCTTGACCCAGCAGAAGACAAACCAAGTCGAAAGCATTTGCCAAGAATGTTTTACGGAGGGCACGTTTTTTGCCATTTTTTTCAATTGCTTGAAACTGTAGATGGTTGTATTTTTAAATTGTTTGAAACTGTAGATGGTTGTATTTTTAAATTGTTTGAAACTGTAGATGGTTGTATTGCGTTCCGGAGTTGGAGGCTAAGAAACAGCTACCACCACACATCCAGGCAGGGAGGGCAGCAGGCATGCACGTCCGCCCCGAGGTAGTGACCACAAATAACAATACAGGACTCAGGAGGACTTTTGAGGCCCTAATTGTAATGAATCAACTTTAAATCCTTTAACGGGAATCCGTTATGGAGGGCAAGTCTGCCATCCATTCAAGTGCAAGTTCTGCACTGACTACCAGGTATAATACAATGTGCAGTCACAGATGCAGTGAAAGGTATGCAGTGACTGCAAACAGCCGTTTGTGTAGTTACGGCCGTGCAGGACTGGTGCGCACCATGACGAGAGTGCAGGTGATGGTGGCTTTTCAGCCCATATGGTCGCCCGGCTGATGTAGCTGAATGACAGAACAGTGACTGTCCAGCTGATCAAATTTGGTCTGACCACAATGAAACAACGACCTTATTATCTTTGGTGTGCCACCCCCACCCGAGACACTCATATAGCCAGTGGTCATTGCTTCATTGTGATACGCAAGCCCCTTCACCGCGGCAAGGTAATGATCACAAAGGGGGATGGGCACATGTACATGCCTTTTGTTTTTTTGTTGCAGCCGCCTGCAGTTCAGCCACAAAAATTAGGCAGGCATGTGCACGCCCCAGAAAAATTAGTATACTGGCCGCTGCTAGCAGCGGCCTTAAAAATTCTGGTATCCGCCTAGAGTCCTGGACCCTGGTGGTGGTGGCGGAGAAGGCAGTCAAGCGGCCTGCAGGCAGAGATGCTGTGTGTGGGGACTGACTTAGTCTTCGGTCGTGCAATAGCCCTCAGGGATCCATGCCTCATTCATTTTGATAAAGGTCAGGTACTGAACACTGTCATGACTTAGGCGACTTCTCTTCTCAGTGACAATGCCTCCAGCTGCACTGAAGGTCCTTTCTGACAGGACGCTTGCGGCAGGTCAAGAGAGAAGTTGTATGGCCAATTGGGACAGCTCTGGCCACAGGTCAAGCATGCGCAACCAGTAGAGCAAGGCTTCATCCTCGCTGCTCGCAGTCGCAGTGTGTACATCCACACTTAAGGCCAGGTAGTCGGCCTGCCTGCCGGTCCAGGCGTTGGTGGAGGGTGGATCCCAAAGGGCTACTGCGAGGCGTTGGACTAAAGAATGTCCGCATGTCCGACATCACCCTGAGATCGCTTGAGCGTCCTGTCCTTGCCTGCGTGAACTGGGGAGGAGGAGGAGGATTCCTGCCAGTGGTACCTTTATTGCGTTGTACTGTCACATCACCCTTAAATGCATTGTAAAGCATCATTGACAGCTTGTTCTGCAAGTGCTGCATCCTTTCCGCCTTGTGTTGAGTTGGTAACAGGTCTGCCACTTTGTGCCTGTACCGAGGGTCTAGTAGCGTGGCCACCCAGTACAGGTCATTCGCCTTGAGTTTTTTGATACGGGGGTCCCTCAACAGGCTGGACAACATGAGAGGCCATCTGCACAAAGTCAGATCCTGACGTACTCTCCATCTCCTCTTGCTCTTCCACAGTGACGTCACGCAACTCCTCTTCCTCCCCTCAGCCACGAACAATACCACGGGAACGTTGAGCAGCAGAAGCCCCCTGTGATGGCTGCTGCGGTTGTTCTTCTGCCGCCTCTTCCTCCTCCACAGAAACACCTTCCTCATAATCGTCATCCGAGTCTGACTCCTCTCCTTCCCCACACGACTCCTCTTCTTCCTCCTCCTCCCCCCTCTGTGGTGCCGCAGGTGTCGAGGAAACATGTGGTTCAGATGTAAATCGCTCCCACGAATCCTCCTGCCGTAGCTGTTCCTGTTCCCGCTCCTCCACAGCTTCATCAACCACTCTACGTACGGCACGGGATCAAGTCGCTGATGGTGCCTTCAGCGCGACTCACCAGGTTGGTCACCTCCTCAAACGGCCGCATGGTCCTGCATGCATTTCGCATCAGTGTCCAGCTGTTGGGCCACAACATCCCCATCTTCCCAGATTGTGTCCTTCTACTGTAGTTGTACAGGTACTGGGTGACGGCTTTCTCCTGGTCTAGCAGGCGAGAGAACATGAGCAGGGTGGAATTCCAGCGAGTTGGGCTATCGCATATCAAGCGTCTCACCGGCAAGTTGTTTTTCCGCTGAATGTCCGCAAAGCGTGTCATGGCCGTATAAGACTGCCTGAAATGCCCACACAACTTCCTGGTCTGCTTCAGGACGTCCTCTAAGCCTGGGTACTTTGAGACAAATCTTTCCACGACCAGATTCAGCACATGTGCCATGCAGGGTACATGTGTCAGCTTTCCCAAATTCAAAGCGGAAATCAGATTGCTGCCGTTGTCACACACCACGTTACCGATCTCCAGCTGGTGCGGGGTCAGCCATTGCTCCACCTGTTTGTTAAGAGCAGCCAGGAGAGCTGCTCCAGTGTGACTCTCCGCTTTGAGGCAAGACATGTCTAAAATTGCGTGACACCATCGTACCTGGCATGCAGCGTAGGCTCTGGGGAGATGGGGCTGTGTAGCTGGAGAGGAAGAGGAGATGGCAGCACCGCTAGAGTTCAACTGACACTCAGCCAAGGAGGAGGAGGAGGTTGACAGCGAAGAGGATGTAGCTGGAGGAGAAGGAGAGGAGGTAGCAGGAGGCCTGCCTGCAAGCCGTGGAGGTGTCACAAGTCAGTCCGCTGCGCAGCCACGCACTCCCTGCTTGCTGCCATTGGTCACCAGGTTGACCCAATGGGCTGTGTACGTAATGTATCGGGCCTGCCCGTGCTTGGCAGACCAGGCATCTGTGGTCAGGTGAACCCTTGACCCAACACTCTTCGCAATAGATGACACCACTTGCCTCTGAACTGCACGGTACAGTTTGGGTATGGCCTTTTGTGAAAAATAAGTGCGGCCTGGTATCTTCCACTGCGGTGTCCCAATGGCCACAAATTTATGGTAATAGGTGGCGAGCTAAT
This sequence comes from Hyperolius riggenbachi, assembly GCF_040937935.1. NCBI lineage: Eukaryota > Metazoa > Chordata > Amphibia > Anura > Hyperoliidae > Hyperolius > Hyperolius riggenbachi. The sequence continues at coordinate 136,939,220 of NC_090657.1, forward strand.
AGTTCCGCCACACCAGCTGTCAGACGCCGGGCAAGAGGGTGACTGGCCGAAATTGGCTTCTTCCGCTCAAAGACTTCCTTCACGGACACCTGGCTACTGCTGTGGGCAGAGGAGCAGGAACCGCTCAAGGGCAGAGGCGGTGTGAAGGAGGGTGGCTGTGGAGGTTCAAGGGAGAAAGCGGATGAAGACGATGCACCTGAAGGAGGAAGAGGAGAAGGAGGGTGGCTTTTCTTTTGAGGGGTGCTGCTTTTCCTCAGGTGTTCTTCCCATAGCTGTTTGTGCCTTTTCTCCAGGTGCCTTCGTAAGGCACTTGTCCCTATGTGAGTGTTGGCCTTTCCACGGCTCAATTTTTGGAGGCAGAGAGAACAGATGGCTTTGCTCCTAATTGAGGAACACACGTTAAAATATTTCCAAACCGCTGAGCTCCCCTGGGCTGATGGCACTACGGTGGCATCAACAGCTGACCTTGAAGGGCATGTTGGCTGGCTGGCCCTAACTGGCGATACATGGTGCCGGACACTTCCCCCAGCTGTTTCTGAGGACGAGCTCCCTCTGCTTCTATCATGGAGTCATCTCCTCCTACTCCTCTCTGGCTCCCCCTCTGAACCGTCCCCCTGGTCATCTCCTCTATTGTGAACATACGTGGCATCCGTATAATCGTCATCATAATCCTCCTGCCCAGCTTCGCTTTCCTCAGACAACTCCACAACTGCACCAACTTCAGGTGGGTCATCATGCCCCTCCTCACACGTTACGTCCATACTATCACCACCTAACTCAGACGTATGAGGTGGTGTACCTGCGCCTTCTTCTTGTTGTTGCAGTAGTGGCTGTGAATCAGTGATTTCACCACCACCACCACCAAATAACGCCTACGAAGTGTCAAATGCTGCGGATGTGGTGCTTGTTGTAGCGCTGGTGGCTGCGGGAGATGAGGTGTTCTGTGTTAAATACTCAAGCACGTCCTCACAATTTTGGGAAGTGATGGCACGTGCCTTCTTCTGAGCACTGTACTTTGGGCCAGGTCCGCATGAAATCACAGCAACACCACCTCGCACAGACCTGCCAGTGCCAGGTGGCCTTCCTCTGGGTCTGCCTCTACCTCTTCCTCTACCTGGTTTGTCCATTTTGTCCATCTCGGGGGGAAGCTAGGTATATGCAGTGAGGTGAGTTCACTCAACACAAAAGGTAGTTGTATGCAGAGAGGTGAGTTCACTGAACACAAAAAGTAGCTATATGCAGTAAGGTGAGTTCACTCAACCCAAAGGTAGTTATATATGCAGTGAGGTGAGTTCACTGAACACAACAGGTAGTTAGATGCAGTCAGCTGAGTTCACTCAACACAAAGGTAGTTATATGCAGTGAGGTGAGTTCACTCAACAGAAAAGGTAGATATGCAGTGAGGTGAGTTCACTCAACAGAAAAGGTAGATATGCAGTGAGGTGAGTTCACTCAACCCAAAGGTAGTTATATATGCAGTGAGGTGAGTTCACTGAACACAACGGGTAGTTAGATGCAGTCAGCTGAGTTCACTCAACACAAAGGTAGTTATATGCATTGAGGTGAGTTCACTCAACAGAAAAGGTAGATATGCAGTGAGGTGAGTTCACTCAACTTAAAAGGTAGTTATATGCAGTGAGGTAAGTTCACTCAACACAAAAGGTAGTTATGTGCAACGAGGTGGGTTCACTCAACACAAACGTAGGTGTATGCAGTGATGAGGTGGGTTAACTAAACACAACAGGTACTAGTAGTAGGTAAATGCAGTATTGGGTGGGTAGTACAATGTGCAGCTCCCTGTCACACACACAGGTAGTCACTGAATGTGCTGCTGAATGCTGGTGGGCTGCTGGCAGTGGGACACACACATTATGAATTAGCAATGCTGTCTAAGCAACACAAGTGTCTCACACACACAGGTAGTCATTGAATGTGCTGCTGCTGCTGCTGCTGCTGGCAGTGGGACACACAGTATGAATTAGCAATGCTGTCTAAACAACACAAGTGTCAGTTTCAAACACAGAAAAAAAAATTGATCGCACGAGCAGGATGAGCTCTGAAAAGAGCTGTTCTGGGGCGCTATTATAGCAATAAGATTCAGCTAGGAGCAAGCTAAGAAGGCAAGAGCCTGACTAATCTGTCCCTGGGAGAACAAGTCTGCAGCAGCTGTACCTAGTCTGTCTCCAGCAGGCACACGAGTGAGGCTAATGGCCGCCGGAGCCTGCCTTATATAAGGGGGGGTGGGGCTCCAGGGCTTAGTATAGCCGGATTGGCTACAATGCGCCTGCTGACTGTGATGCAGAGGGTCAAAGTTGACCCTCATAGAGCATTATGGGGCGAATCGAACTTCCGGGAAAGTTCCCGAGGTTGGCCTGGAACCGTTCGCCGGCGAACCGTTCGTCCCACCTCTACTGTGTAGTCGCACACTAGTCCAAAAGTATGTGACTGCGTAACCACACACTAGTCCAAATGCCAGTGTTGACCAGTTTTACACTTCTAAAGGTGTAGGCTAAAGTCATACAAATGGAATGTGAGCATCAGAACTGAATAATAGGTGAACAGAAAAAGTGGCCTGAGCTGATGAATTATCTTTCTCTGGTTTCTATATGTAGGATGTACTGGAAAATCAAGTTTGATCCATGGGAGCCCCATCTCTCAGCTTACAGAACTTAAAGCAGACCTGAACTTAGAATGTCCTCTCTGCCCTAAAAGATACACAACCGTATAATAACCTTTAAACAAAAAAAATTTCTTTGCTACAGCTGATACAAATCCTAAAATAAATCTTCACTATTTCTACCTCCAGATTCATGGAAGCAGACATATTGTTAACAACCTGTGCTTTCAAATGAGCTTATCTGCCGTGGCAGTCAGATAACCCAGGGGAGAGATCAAATTACAACTTGTGATTAGACACAAATAAGGGGGAATTAAAGCGGAATATAACCCTGCATTTCAACTTTGCTCTAAAACATTATTTACAGCATATTATAGGCAAAAAGCATATTTTTTTTACTAGACCAGCATTGGAAGGGTTAAACACAGAGGTTTAAAGTTCCGTGGAGAGATATGCAGAAGTTCAGATTGTTACATTCTATTTAGTTACATGTATCTATTGAGAAATGTTACACACTCTTTGGCTGTCCTCCAGCTCCTCAGTGAGAGAGAGAGAGAGTCACTCAACACTTAGATACATTTATGTAAACAAAATGTATCTATGTCAGCTTCGGATGCGTCTGCAGAAATCTCCAGGAACTTTAAAGCACTGTGTAACCCTTCCAATGCTGGTCTAGTGAAAAAAAAAATGCTGGTTGCATATAATATACTGTAAATAATGTTTTAGAGCAAAGTTGAAATGCAGGGTTATATTCCGCTTTAAACAAGCTTAACTCTCTAAAAACATACAGGGTGCATTTCTCTATGTTTTCCTTCTGTCCTTTGCAAGAGATCAGGTCCACTTTAAAAGGATCTGCTGCTAACATCTTGCTCCCACATACCACAGGATCCTTTCAGAGGTCTTGAAGAGTCCGTGCATTAACTGTTCTGGAAGTTTAAGGGGAGCCTACGTAATATAAGTCTGGTGGTTTTAATGTGTTGACTGGCCAATTAAATGTTGAAGAACTTCCACTTTCTTCATTTGAACTGACAGTCACTTAAATTAGTGGTTCAATCTCTTTTAGAAACCTGGAGCAAACCTTTTCTTATAGAAAACCTGAGAATAAAAGTATTTAATGGTTAATTGTATTTGTGTAAAGAATAGCGGAGATGCCGCCGCATGGGCAAGCGGCATGGCGGCCTTCTCCGCGTTCCAGCCGGCGGCTTCTGCTGTGTAGCTACATGCTGCTGGTTCGCCTGGTCCTTCTAGTGCACACAGATTAAGAGCTATGCGCGCGCGTGTCAGGCGACAGGACCTTTATGCAAGTAAAAGGGGAGTCAGCTGATCAAGCCGGTCAGCTGACTCCAGCTATGCTCCGGATTGGCTGAGTGACTGGGGCGGCGCTGTGGAGCGCTCTGGGTATTTATAGGACTCGCTTGTGAGTTGCAAGTTGTCTGCTGTTGTGAATGCTTACGTGTGAGCACTCAGACCCTAGTCAGATCTTACAGTTTGTTAGAACCAGCCGGAGCTGGGAATTCACACTTAGTCAGATTCCGTTGATAGCTTTAAGTACTATTGTAATTATAAGACTTGTGTACCATTCTTTAGTCTAGTTCCCAGGTGTTGAAATCAAGGACTTCACACCTAGACTAGGATATTGGTATATTGCTACTGTTCATCTGTTAGTCTAGTTCCCAGGTGTTGAAACCAAGGACTTCACACCTAGACTAGGATATTGCTATATTACTATTGTTTATCTGTTATGATCTCTCGTTTTCCTGACTACTCTCTTGCTTACTGATTCGGTACTTCTGCCTATCTGATAACTGTTGCCGACACTGCCTGTACCTTGATACCGAATCAGTCTTCCGCCTCTGTACTGTATCTGTCCGTTCATTGCTGACCTTGCTTGTCTGACCTTGCTGTGCTCACTAGTGGGTCTTGCCACTAGTGGGGAAATTCTTAGGGCTGTCACCTAACCCTTAGGTGATCAGCCTTGCTGTACTGTCTGTGACACTTGCTCCTCAGGTGTCTGTTAGCTGCAAGCAGTGCCTGTTGATCACCTGCCCCTCAGGAGATCATCTTGCAGCACAGTCAGGGGTTCTGCTCCTCAGGGGTCCACTGGCTGCAGTACAGTCTGATTCCCTGCTCCTCAGGGAATCCTTGGCTGTAGTACAGTCATAATCACTCATTCCACCTGTGACCACCCTTGCAGCACAGTCAGTGGTCCCTGCTCCTCAGGTGTCCACTGGCTGCAGTACTATCTGAATTCCCTGCTCCTCAGGGAATTCTTGGCTGCAGTACAGTCTGTATTCCCTGCTCCTCAGGGGATCCTAGGCTATAGCTTAGTCTTGATCACCTGCTCTTCAGGTGATCATACTCTCTAAACACCGTCAGTGGTCCCTGCTTCTCAGGAGTCCACTGGCTGCAGTGCAGTTTGAATCCCCTGCCCCTCAGGGGATCCTTGGCTGCAATATTGTCTGTATCTCCCGCTCCTCGGGAGATAACTTCTCCAATTACTGTTGTACCAAACACAATACCACATTGGGTGTCCTGTGTCTAGCTATACTAGTATTATTGGTGATTCTGCAGATCACCACATAATCAGGTATAGCATCTGTATTATTGGTGATACTGCAGATCACCAATAATCAGAAAAATCTGTGTTGCTGACACCAATCGTTACAATTTGTAGTACTTTTTGTAAATTAGTATCGTAGAGAATCATACTTTTATTTTCAGTTGAAGGGCTTCATTTTTAAGACTGAATTCTAAACAGCAGTCATGGTAGTCTTATGTAGAATTGTGTTATTCAGTTGCAAAAAAAATTGTAATGACCCTTTGACCTTTCGAGCACCAAAACTTTATCAGCAATTTCCTCAGCTAGATTTTTCTGTGTTCTAAACATTTTTCAGGAAGCTGTGCTGAATTCGTCAAGCTGTTCAACAAGCTCATTTGCTTAGATAACTTTTTTTTAACCATTGCTATTCATGAAAATAAAAATGAACTGCAGAGATAAGAAATTCTCTGAGGTTGATTTTTATTTCCATGAATGGCAAGGGTTAAAAAGACTATACTATATGTACCTATGTTTATCTCATCAGGGGCCTGATGCAAGAACCACCAGTAAATTTGCTGCGTGTAGGGAGCGCACAGCAGTATTACTGGTACTAGCACCAGCACAGCACTGCACGTTGCACAATTAGCGGAGACCCACTGTACATGGGTAATGCAAGCTTTGCTATGGTAATGCACATTGCCTTGTTACTTTACCTCATCTACTTATAACTTTATAATATAACCTGACAACATAATATAGCTCTATAATATACTCAAATAATAATACAAGTACATGGTGCTGTAGCTTAAATCTGCATGCATTGTTTTTCCCTCTGCGTTGTGCTGAGCCTCTTGTTAACCATAAAAGTGTGTACTGGGCCATTCAGTTCATTGCATTCTTGGGCACTGGAGGTTTGGGGAAGGGGGGGAGCTCATGAGTTTAGGAACGCTCATTGAGCAAGCCCTCAACCATCTGTGTGAATTATCCTTCATCTACCTGGAAACAGAAATGAGTGCTTTTATTAATGAATACACAGCTGGTTCTGTTATTGCGCTAAAATAAAGACTATAACTTAAAAGGAAAAGCATAATCATGCAGCCTTCGTATTTTAACCATTTGCAGTGTTTGTGGCTTGTGATAGAAAATGTCTTGGCGAGTGGCGACCTCTGGAACCTGGGGATTACAGTCAGTACATTAGTCACTCACTGCCCAGGGAAATCTGGAAGGGCCATCTCTGGCCTGGCATCATCTCTACAGCACAGGCTCTCCTTGCAGTGGAGGCATCAGATGAGCAATAATCAATCTGGGGCTGATCATATAACAGCATAGTGGAAAATAGCTCCAAGCTATCTGATGCCGGCTATGTAATGCCAAGGCTAGCGGAAGACAAAATGTAAAGCTAGGCTCTGCTTCCTTTGTAACTGATCCATTTAATGTTATTTTATGTGAATTATAACAGGACTAAATTCTAAGAAAGGATGCTTCTCAGTGCACAGCAAGGTCACAGCAGTAACAACGTCCAACATATCAGTGTACTTACACTTAAAGTGAAATTCCCATTGTTTTCAATTTAAAAATACCTGTCAAGTGTCAGTGGTGCACAAGCCATTTTGTAGTTTTTGGCAAACATATTCTTCCCATTTCATTGTCCTTGAGGATCTAGAGACCAGGAGTGTAAAACTCATTCACGTAAGGGGCTAAAATCTAAAACAGTCTAAGTCGTGAGACAAATTGTTCATTAAGATCAAACATTTTATAGAACAGTCTCAAACTAAGTGATGCAACTGTAGTGACTGTGGGGGTATGAAGTGTTATCAGTGCCCGCTGCTCCTCCCCTTTCTGCAAAGCAGTGCAATTGAGAAGTGTAACATTCATCTGTTTCAGTGCTGCATCGGGTCTATATCCTCTGTGTTGCATACCTCTGGCTCCTAAAGGATATCACGTGATTAGGAGGTATGCAAGCATAGGGCGTGCAGCTACCAGGAAGAACAGGAGAGTGCCAACTCGGCGCTGGAGCTGGTAAATATTACACTGCTCCACTGCGCTACTTTGCAACATGGAGAGAGGGTATTGGGGAAAGAAAAGGTGTATTTTACTAGCCACGTGTGTGGGGGTTGGTTGGATTCCAAGAGGGACCCTCATGCCAATTTTGTTGGAGGGCCGTGTAGGTTGTTGCTTTGTCCCTCTTCAAGCTGGCCTTGCTGTAACCAGAAATGCTGTTGGTGTGTTTCTTAGGTTAAGAAGGTTGTGTGTTGTCTTTCTTTTAATGCTAACAATCATGCATATTTGAATGTCACAGGGGCTATATAAAATTGCAAAGTGGGGCGCATTTGGCCCGCATGCCTTGAGTTTGACACCTGTGCTCTGGACAGTCAAATATCAATATTTTTCAAACACCAAATCTATACTTATTAGTACCTTGTGTAAAATACAGTCTGCCCAGTAACTCTCCTCTTCCTGTATGTTTAATTGCAGAGAGCAGAATGCAATGCAACTCTGAAGGAGCATCAACTGCTGTAATCAGAAAACTGGCACACGCAGTGCTCACTGTGCTGGCCGGAAGCTTGAGGCTTTCATGTCGCCGTCTCTGCAGATTCAACCAAGGTAATACATTGGAAACAATATGTTACATTTTTTTGTGATGTTAAGATGTGTACTGAGGGATTTTTTTTTTATTGACGAGTGGAATTTAAATTTAAAATTGACAAGAGTGGAATTTAAATAGTAGCATTCAGTTTTCACCTGCTTATGTGTTTTTTCACCATTTATTCACTTTCTATAGGTATGTTTAATAAAAGGTTAATATAAAATCTACAATTTTGGATACTCTGTGATGTTGGATATGCAGCATAGAGGAATAATACTTTTGCCTTGCAGTGCTAGGGTCTCTGGTTCAAATATATGCCATGACACTATCTGCATGGTGTTTCTATGTTCTCCCTTTGTACTTACTGTAGGCATTCCTGTTTCCCCCCTCCCCCCCCCCCTATGTCCTAAAACATCCTGATAAGTCACTTGCTTACCACCTAAAAATATATGACTATGGAGTGATTAGATTATGAGCTCCTCTGTGGGACAGTTTGTGGCATGACTGTGGACTCTAAAGTGCTGCAGAAGATGTCAGCCCTATGGAAATGCAAAATAAGTGGTTATATTTCTTGAGAATTTCATGCATTACTCACTGTGGTTATGGCTTTATGTTTTATATGTTCAGCTGCTGGTTCACAGTACTCTTTATGTTTTTTTCTTTGTTCCCACGGTATTGATCTATCCTGACTCATCCTGTTAGCGCGGCATTCCAAGACGCAAAATGCTTGTTAGCATCTTCCATTGATCTTCTGGATGTTCTATTGAAGGGCACTGACTATTTGGACTATTTTTGGTTAAGAGTTCACACATTTTATTTCTGTTATTGACATTCTGTCGATCCTCATCATGGATGATGATTATATGAAGTTCTCAGATCCCCCTGCAGGCACAAATGTTTTCCTAGTACTGATTTCTGTGCAAACACTCTATGGCACAGCTTGTTAATTAGCAACTAGCTGAAGACCTGGCACTGCTCGGGTAAGTACTTGGTTGTTGTTGGGTCCGACCACTTTTTCTTATCTTCACAGTAACCCAAGTTTTAGCTTTGGGGTCCTTGGCAGCAATAATATGAGAATGTATGCAGTTTAAGTTTTCCCATTGAAATCAAGCAAACAATCTGATTGGCCATTTGTGGCTCTGACCTTTTTTTTCTGAATTTGATCTCCAGTCACCCAATGACCAACTGTAGCAGGATTGAGGCCTCTGCCATCAACAGTGTAAGAATGGCAGCAATTTAAATATTCCCCTTGAAAATCAATAGGTGAATTTTGATTGGCTTTTGTAGGCTCCACCCACTTTCCTGAATATTAATCCCAGTCACCCACTAACCAACTGTGCAAAGTTTGAGGATCCTGCAGTTAACAGTCGAAGAATGGCTGCAGTTTACATTTTCCCTTTTAAAATGAATGGCTGGAATTTGATTGGCTGTTTTATGCTTCACACACTTTCTCTGAATTTTAACCGTTGACTCTGCCTTTACTACTGTGAGAATAGAAGCCTTTAAAGGGTACTTTAAATTGAATAAAATTAAAAAAAAAAACAGCCACCTGTAGCTGCCCTGTGCCCACTCCTTTACAGATCGAATCTCAGGTCCCCTGCTGTCATTAAGTCTCATTGTTGCTAATTCAGCCATGTGGATAGCCACTGCACCTGCGCGGCCCCGGCTGTGTGCGTCCTTGATCACGCTTCCGCCGCCGGGAGCATCCTGTGCATGCGCAGTGGCCATGGACTGGCCAGTGGCCGGGGGGGGGGGGGGAGGCTATGGGCAGAGACTCGATCTGTGATGGCGCGGCTGCTGGGGGCTGGTAGAAGCCCCAGGTAAGTGAAACTTTTTTTTTAGTTTCGGTTTAGGTTCCCATTAACATTTTCCCATGGACATGAATGGGTGAAATCTGAATGGCTGTTTGTTGTTCTGCCCAGGAGTGATGGGGGCATGAGACTCCTAGTACATATCCTCCTAGGTAATAAGGGATCTGTATACCAAGCTAGGTTGAAATCGGTCAAGACGTTTTGAGTGATGGAGACACACACACACACACACACGTCTAAAAGAATATTGGGAGCAACAATACCATGAAGTCCAAAGAACACACCAGACAGGTCAGGGATAAAGTTATTGAGACATTTAAAGCAGGCTTAGGCTACAAAAAGATTTCCAAAGCCTTGAACATCCCACGGAGCACTGTTCAAGTGATCATTCAGAAATGGAAGGAGTATGGCACAACTGTCAACCTACCAAGACAAGGCCGTCCACCTAAACTCACAGGCCGAACAAGGAGAGCGCTGATCCGAAATGCAGTCAAGTCATGGTGACTCTGGACGAGCTGCAGAGATCTACAGCTCAGGTGGTGGAATCTGTCCATAGGACAACTATTAGTCCTGCACTGCACAAAGTTAGCATTTATGGAAGAGTAGCAAGAAGAAAGCCATTGTTAACAGAAAAGCATAAGAAGTCCCGTTTGCAGTTTGCCACAAGCCATGTGGGGGACACAGCAAACATGTGGAAGAAGGTGCTCTGGTCAGATGAGACCAAAATTGAACTTTTTGGCCAAAATGCAAAACGCTATGTGTGGCGGAAAACTAACACTGCACATCACTCTGAACACACCATCCCCACTGTCAAATATGGTGGTGGCAGCATCATGCTCGGGGGGTTGCATCTCTTCAGCAGGGACAGGGAAGCTGGTCAGAGTTGATGGGAAGATGGTTGGAGCCAAATACAGGGCAATCTTGGAAGAAAACCTCTTGGAGACTGCTAAAGACTTGAGACTGGAGCAGAGGTTCACCTTCCAGCAGGACAACGACCCTAAAGATAAAGCCAGGGCAACAATGGAATGGTTTAAAGCAAAACATATCCATGTGTTAGAATGGCCCAAAGTCCAGATCTAAATCCAATCGAGACTCTGAAAACTGCTGTTCACAAACGCTGCCCATCTAATCTGACTGAGCTGGAGCTGTTTTGCAAAGAAGAATGGGCAAGGATTCTAGATGTGCAAAGCTGGTAGAGACATACCCTAAAAGACTGGCAGCTGTAATTGCAGCAAAAGGTGGTTCTACAAAGTATTGACTCAGGGGGCTGAATAATTATGCACACCCCACTTTGCAGTTATTTTTTTTTAAATGTTTGGAATGATGACTGACTTTCGTTCCACTTCTCACGTGTACACCACTTTGTATTGTTGTTTCACGTGGAATTCCAATAAAATTGATTCATGTTTGTGGCAGTAATATGACAAAATGTGGAAAACTTCAAGGGGGCCGAATACTTTTGCAACCCACTGTATATTTACTGAATATACAGTAGATGAACCAACAATTCTCCTAACTGCTAATTAGCTTCACTTGAGGGTGTGATTTGTGGGCTAGAAAATCACTGAACAGTTAAAGTGGACCTGGACTCAGAACTCCGATACACTGGACTGAGAACAGCTGATACAAATCCTAAAATAAATTTGCACAGTTTCTACTTCCTGATTCATGGAAACAGACATATTGTTTACTACCTGTACTTTAAAATGGGCTTATCTGCTTATCTGCCATAGGCAGTCATGTGACACAGGGGAGGATCAAATTACAACTTGTGATTAGACACAAATGAGGGGTAATTAAACAGGCTAAACTCTCTAAATACATTCACGGTGCATTTCTCTATGTTTACCTTCTGTCCTGAGCAAGAGTTCAGGTTCGTTTTAACATAGCTGCTGAATGATTGGACAAGGAGTTGGGCAGATTAATAAACATAGGCTGTTCGAAGAATTTTTTTGTTTATCAGTATAAAAACTCCTTACTTACCTGATGTCAGTTAAATCACGTTTAGGCGGGGTTCACACTCTGCCTAACCATATGGTATCAATTTAGAGGAATGGGATGAAAAATCATTGCAGTCTTCAAGCCATCTGTTTAAATTTCACTGTCTGGTCCTTCAGTATCCGGGCAGTGGACATAATGTGAACCAGCCCTTAAAGTCTGTCAGGAGCCCAAACGCAAACCACTTCCTCCACTGCAGACTTTCACTCCTTGAGGATGCATTTCCTTGTTTTAGATGTAGAATGTAACATTTGTGCATTCCGATTACTGGTTATTATTAGATCAGGTGTGTCCAATTTTGGTGACCGGGTGCCATATCCATGCCAATATTTCAGGATATACAATGTAGTCTGCACCCAAGCACACTGATCTCCTCCCTCCCGCCCCCTGATCGCCCACAGCACCCCTCAGACCCCCTCTGCCCACCTCCCAGACCACTGTTTACACCCAATCACTCCCCTAATCACCCATCAATCACTCCCTGTCTCTATCTGTTAACGCTATTTTTTTTATTAGGTCCCTAACTGCACCCTGGGGACTCCTGATCACCCCCACCACTCAGATTCTCCCCAGACCCCCCCCCCCCCCCCTGTGTACTGTATGCATCTATCCCCCCTGATCACCTGTCAATCACCCATCAATCACCCCTTGTCACCCCCTGTCACTGCCACCCATCAATCAGCCCCTAACCTGCCCCTTGCAGGCAATCTGATCACCCACCCACACCATCAGATCGCCCGCAGATCCGACGTCAGATCACCTCCCAAGTGCATTATTTACATCTGTTCTCTACCCTAAACACCCACTAATTACCCATCAATCACCCCCTATCACCACCTGTCACTGTTACCCATCAGATTAGACCCTAATCTGCCCCTTGCGGGCACCCAATCAACCGCCCACACGCTCAGATTGCCCTCAGACCCCCCCCTTATCAATTCACCAGAGCATTATTTACATCTGTTCTTCCCTGTAATAACCCACTGATCACCTGTCAATCACCTGTCAATCACCCATCAATCACCCCCTGTCACTGCCACCCATCAATCACCCCCTGTCACTGCCACCCATCAATCAGCACCTAACCTGCCCCTTGCGGGCAATCTGATCACCCACCCACACCATCAAATCGCCTGCAGACCCGCCATCAGATCACCTCCCAAGTGCATTGTTTACATTTGTTCTCCTCTAAACACCCATCAATCACCCCCTGTCACCACCTGTCACTGCTACCCATCAGATTAGACCCTTATCTGCCCCTAGGGCACCCAGTCACCCGCCCACACCCTCAGAACGCCCTCAGACCCCAGCCCTGATCACCTCGCCAGTGCATTGCTTGCATCTATTCCCCCCACTAATCACACCTTGAGACACCCATCAATCACCTCCTGTCACCACCTGTCACCCCCTAGCACACCTACCCATCAGATCAGGCCCTAATTTGCCCCGTGTGGGCTCCTGATCACTCAGCCAAACCCTCAGATCCCCCTCAGACCCCCTTCTGATCACCTCCCCAGTGCATTGATTGCATCTATTTTCCCCTCTAACCACCCCCTGAGACACCCATCAATCACCTACTGTCACCCCCCTAGCACTCCTATCCATCAGATCAGGCCCAATACAACCTGTCATCTAAGAGGCCACCCTGCTTATGACCGGTTCCACAAAATTCGCCCCCTCATAGACCACCTGTCATCAAAATTTGCAGATGCTTATACCCCTGAACAGTCATTTTTGAGAAATTTGGTTTCCAAGACTATTCACGGTTTTGGGCCCGTAAAATGCCAGGGCAGTATAGGAACCCCACAAGTGACCCTTTTTTAGAAAAAAAGACACCCCAAGGTTTTCTGTTAGGTGTATGACAAGTTCATAGAAGATTTTATTTTTTGTCAAAAGTTAGCGGAAATTGATTTTTATTGTTTTTTCACAAAGTGTCATTTTTCACTAACTTGTGACATAAAATAAAATCTTCTATGAACTCACCATACACCTAACGGAATACCTTGGGGTGTCTTCTTTCTAAATTGGGGTCACTTGTGGGGTTCCTATACTGCCCTGACATTTTAGGGGCCCTAAACCGTGAGGAGTAGTCTAGAAAACGAATGCCTCAAAATGACCTGTGAATAGGACGTTGGGCCCCTTAGCGCACCTAGGCTGCAAAAAAGTATCACACATGTGGTATCACCGTACTCAGGAGAAGTAGTATAATGTGTTTTGGGGTGTATTTTTACACATACCCATGCTGGGTGGGAGAAATCTCTCTGTAAATTGACAATTGTGTGTAAATAAAATAAAAAAAATTGTCATTTACAGAGATATTTCTCCCACCCAGCATGGGTATGTGTAAAAATACACCCCAAAACACATTATACTACTTATCCTGAGTACGGCAATACCACATGTGTGGCACTTTTTTGCAGCCTAACTGCGCTAAGGGGCCCAAAGTCCAATGAGCACCTTTAGGCTTTACAGGGGTGCTTACAATTTAGCACCCCCCAAAATGCAAGGACAGTAAACACACCCCACAAATGACCCCATTTTGGAAAGTAGACACTTCAAGGTATTCAGAGAGGAGCGTAGTGAGTCCGTGGCAGATTTCATTTTTTTTGTCGCAAGTTAGAAGAAATGGAAACTTTTTTTTTTTGTCACAAAGTGTAATTTTCCGCTAACTTGTGACAAAAAAATACAATCTTCTATGAACTCACCATGCCTCTCAGTGAATAATTTGGGATGTCTTCTTTCCAAAATGTGGTCATTTGGGGGGTATTTATACTATCCTGGAACTTTAGCACCTCATGAAACATGACAGGTGGTCAGAAAAGTCAGAGATGCTTCAAAATGGGAAAATTCACTTTTGGCACCATAGTTTGTAAACGCTATAACTTTTACCCAAACCAATAAATATACACTGAATGGATTTTTTTTAATCAAAGACATGTAGCAGAATAACTTTCACGCTCAAATGTATAGGAAATTTTACTTTATTTGAAAAATGTCAGCACAGAAAGTTAAAAAGTCATTTTTTTTGACAAAATTCATGTCTTTTTTGATGAATATAATAAAAACTAAAACTCGCAGCAGCAATCAAATAGCACCAAAAGAAAGCTGTATTAGTGACAAGAAAAGGAGGTAAAATTAATTTAGGTGGTAGGTTGCATGACCGTTGCATAAACCGTGAAAGCTGCAGTGGTCTGAATGGAGAAAAAGGCTCTGGTCCTTAAAGGATACCACAACTGAAATGTGACATAATGAGATAGACATGTGTATGTACAGTGCCTAGCACACAGATAACTATGCTGTGTTCCTTTTTTTCTTTCTCTGCCTGAAAGAGTTAAATATCAGGTATGTAAGTGGCTGACTCAGTCCTGACTCGGACAGGAAGTGACTACAGTGTGACCCTCACTGATAAGAAATTCCCCTTTTTTACCTCTTTCTTGCTCTCAGAAGCCATTTTCTGCTAGGAAAGTGTTTTATAGCTGGAATTTCTTAGCAGTGAGGGTCACACTGTAGTCACTTCCTGTCTGAGTCAGGACTGAGTCAGCCACTTACATACCTGATATTTAACTCTTTCAGGCAGAGAAAGAAAAAAAGGAACACAGCATAGTTATCTGTGTGCTAGGCACTGTACATACGCTTGTCTATCTCATTATGTCACATTTCAGTTGTGGTATCCTTTAAGGGGTAGAAAGACTGTGGTCCTCAAGTGGTTAATTACCTCACCTGTGAATGTTTGTGGTTTCCAGCAAAACATGTACTGTTGGTGGCCCTTGAGGACGTGGTTGGGGAACTATGACCTAGGGTATCCAGGATAAATATGTAAGCATCAAGAGACAAAGGTGGCTTTGAGGTGCATGAGTAATCTCAGATACTATCACACTGGCCACATCCGCAACAAGTGTGTATGTTCCCCCGGGGCTGTGTGGGTTTCCCCCAGGCACTATACTTTCCTCCCACATCCTCAAAACATACAGATAGGTTAACTGGCTTCCCCCTAAATTGGTCCTAGACTGCAACAGACATATGACAATGGTAGGGACAGTTAATGACAAGAATATATATACTCTGCGAAAGCCTTTATAAGATGCTAGTGCTATATAAATACTAAATAACTGGCCGTCTTAGGCAAACAGCACTTCAATCTCAATTTGATAAAATTTTTAGAGTTTGTTATGTCACAACTTTATCTAGCTACTTCAATCAAGCAGGGAGAGACAAAACATTAATTCCATATAAATTTCAAGGAGTGCTACCCTCAATATGCACAGTCCATCTTAAGAAAAGATAGCAATACAGTGCAGCACCCAATGCTTGCTTTAGGCCTGTGTGTCAATTTGGAGATAATAGTGAATACATTCATTTAACCTCAGATCTGTCCACCCAATTAAGCCATTTTAGCTTCTCAACAGAAACCCTGAAAAAAGTTAGTTTTAAGAAAATTTAAGCAAATCTTTTATACATTTCACCAACAGTAAAGAACATGCTGTTTTTTGGCAATCAGTTGCTGCACTTATTTATAGGTAAAGAGTTTTGGTGGGGCTTAGATTTTCCTGTACTGACGTCATGTATTGACGTAAAGTCAGGGATCTGCCTGTTCTAAAAGGTTTGATAATTTCCATATATACATCCTTGGGCACCTACTCTTTGCATTCTATACATAGATATTGGGAAGCTTTTGCAAGTGCCAAAAATGGAAAATTGGATGCCAAATCCTCAGCCTGTGTAGTGTAATAAATTGTGTTGCGTTGTTTAGTAAATTGGTACATGGCACCTGGGAAGTATCGTATACACTCGAGTATAAGCTAACCGCACAATTTTTACCTTATAAAACTGGAAAAAATGTCTGACCCGTGTATAAGGTGGGGATAGAAAATGCCACATCACCACTCACAGCCGTGGCCAGCCACAACCATTGAGGTTAGCTGGGATCTCGCATGGAAATATCAAGTGTGTGGTCTCTCTCAAATGATGCAGTGGCAGCCCAGTGATGTACAGGAATGGCATGCAAGGGATGAATATCTGTATCATCCGCCATATGCACAGTGGTTTGTAACATATGTGGGTCCAGTTCCCCCCTCATCCATAGTGCCCCCACTATGTGCACAGGGGTGCGTGTCCCTCCACCCCCTTATTGATCCATGTGGTGGGCGGCATAATGGTGCCGAATGAATTTTACCAGCGGTATAGTGCAGTAACACGTGCAGCCACCCTCTCTCTCTCTCTCTCTCTCTCCCCCTAGCACCCCTCACTAGAGTGGAGCGATACACCGTATACCGTACAGTTTTCAACTGCCCCAGTCATATGCAGAGAAGCCGAGTGTTCACCCATCCACGCCTGCCAGAGTCTCATATTTATGATGTCCTGCAGTGGTGCCTCTCATTATGTGCACCACTGCTGGACGTCATAGATATGAGACTGTGGCAGGCGTGGATGGATGAGTTAATGCTCCGCTTCTCTGCATATGCCTGGGGGCAGCCCAAAACAGCATAAGGTATATTACGCTGCTCTGGTGAGGGCTGCTGGGGAGAGAGAGACTCAGAGTTGGCCACACATGTTACCGCACTGCACCGCTGGTAAAATGTATCCCGCATCATTATGCCACCCACCATATGGCTCAATGGGGGGGGGGGGGGTGCGGGCCCCTGTGCACATAGTGGGGGCACTGGGGGGTGTTTACTCAAAGGTAGTGACTTGAGTATAAGCCGATTTAGGGCCACTTTTTAAAATGTTTCTGGTTACTGTCTTTACCTTGCTGGGGAAGAGGAGGAAACCTTGGGTCCTCAAGGCATAATTTTGGTTTTGCCTTAAAGGCCAGAAGATCAAGTCTCTAATTAGGGATTTTATATCTACTGCTATGCTAGAAATAAGAAAAGTTACATCCTTATGTATTTATATTAGTTAACCTCCTTGCCGGTCTAAAAAATCCGGCAAGGAGGCAGCGCCGCACATTTTTTTTTTTTTTTTTTTTAAATCATGTAGCGAGCCCAGGGCTCGCTACATGATAGCCGCTAAGCGGCGGCATCCCCCCACCCACTCCGATCGCCTTCGGCGATCAGAGTATGCAGGGAATCCCGTTGAGAACGGGATTTCCTGCAGGGCTTCCCCGGTCGCCATGGCGACGGGGCGGGATGACGTCACCGACGTCATGGACGTCGGGACGTCATAGGGAATCCCGATCCGCCCCTCAACGCTGCCTGGCACTGATTGGCCAGGCAGCGCAGGGCTCTGGGGCGGGGGGGAGCGACTCGGCGCGGCGGATTGCGGCGGATCGGCGGCGAGCGGCGGCGATCGGAAGTTACAAGCAGCTAGCAAAGTGCTAGCTGCTTGTAACAAAAAAAAAATTATGCAAATCGGCCCAGCGGGGCCTGAGATATCCTCCTGCGCAGGTTACCCCGAGCTGAGCTCGGGATAACCGGCAAGGAGGTTAAATCACTGTAAGGCATCATTAAATATTGCAAGTATTTATTAATGCATGTCCTAATAGAAGCATGTTGATGATGACAAAAAATTGGAAAATCTCAGAGGCGACTTTTTATAGAACTGCTACAGCAAAAACTTGTGTTTGTCAGATTGATGAAATGTGTCACAGCTGAGCTTAATGATCAAGTGAGGCACTTTTAAGGGGTCGGGTCGTTGTTTTCAGAGGATTAAGAAACATGAAAGGCAGTGAGAAAAGGTATGGGGGAGGGGAGACTGGTCAAGAAAAAAAGGCAACAGTTAAAAGGATCTTTACTTAAATTAATAACTTTATGAATATTTTTTACAATAGTCACTTATAAATTAGTCAGTATTTGCATTACATTGTAAAATCTTAGCTCCCATTGTCAAATGTATTATTTGTCAATGGCATCTTTTCTGCTGTGGACCTCCCTCCAGCCCCATGTACGTGTTAGTACGCTGTCAGAGAGTTGTGCGCAGTGTGAGCCGATTGACGGCTCTCCCTGTTGCTAGTAAACCTTGGAGGTGGTGTTAAATACTATTCCCCCTCCGAGTCGGCGCAACTCGGAGGGAGGTTTAATTCGGGAACTGGGAATCGCCAGAGCTCCTAATTACTCTTACGTGCCCCGTGCAGCATAACATTGCTGCTATGGGGCGCCTGGTTTCGGCTGAGCGCCGTGTGCAAAACCACCTGCTTCAGCAACCCCCCTGGTGAAGTAAGGAGGGACATCACATGATCATTGCATTTGATATATTGTAGCAGGAATATAGTGTATGACCGTAATTATTTAATGTGAACTTACCAAGCAGAATACAACCTTTTTAAATATAAGACTGATAAGTAGATCTTATAAAGCTATAATTTCTTTACTGCTCTATGGCAAAATAAAACCTTTCTTGTACTTGTATTGCTAAACTAGTGGATAACCCTCTACACAAAAATTATGTTTACAGTTGTTATATTTATATAATTACTGATAAAAAATATTCTTAAAAAAATATTTTTAGCACTACATTTAGTAAACATATAAAATGGAGGGAGAAAGTGTACTGTCTGCAGGAATAGAGGGAGCCAAATAATATACCCAGTTAACAATGGTTACCATTGCACTATTACCATTGTAATATTTATTCAACACCTAAGATAACTGTATTCCCCAGAAAACCGAAGCTGTCCTATACAGCTATCTGACAGCTTTGGATTGATTATCAGGCCTAATAGGTCTTCATTGTAACATTTTTCCTTCAGCCTAGGCTAGCCATGGAAATTAAATGGAGGTCAGATGAGGTTGCGTGATCTGAATGCCAAACAGTTTTTTGTCAAGCAATTGAGTAGACATGCTTGCTGTTATAGTACAAGACCTGTGTGTGTAAGCACTCAGCAGAAATTCTGATGAAAATGATTTCTCCATGGAAAGCAGCATAAGGCCTGGAACCCACTACAACGTTTTAGGGAGCACATCAATCGCTAGTGATTTCCCTAAATGCACTGCCAATGTAAATGGATGGGACAGATTCCACTACACTGATTGCGGATAAGCAATCGCAGGACATGCAGCATTTTGGGAGCGTTTCCATTCTAATGAATTGTATAGGAGCAGGGAAATCGCTCCCAATATCGATTGCAAAACGCTATCACAAATCGCTAGCAATTGCGATAGCGTTTTGCACTTTCTAGTGGGTTCCAGGCCTAAGTCTGCCAAAGTCCAGATGAGCTGATCAACATTAACCTTGAGGATAGTCTGGGAAAACATCCTTCGTGCAAGGCAGGTGGATTCTGTGCAGTGCAAGTGATTGGAGCACCCAACCTAGCAGCTTTGAAATTACACAGGCACCAGGATTAACCCTTCCTGCATTACAAAAAAATCACTGCATCAGCCCTTTCCTTTACAAAGCTCTCATACTTCTCCTCTCTCACAGTCCCATAACCCTAAACAGCAAAAGAGACCTTTAGTCCATGGGGTAGCTCACTATGTCCACACTTGGAGTAAAGTATCATTAACTTTTGATGAAACAAGGGTGAATCTAAAAAAAACCTGTAATAAAAAATAAACACCTTTTCCGCTATGGGAACAAGCAGCCTGTGATTTATATACAGTAATCTTCTATATTTGTTTCCCTGGACGGATGTTCTACCAACAGACGTGACGATCACAAGTGAGACAACACTATAGGTGGTGGAACCACTGATGCTGACCTTTCAATACTGACACTGTTAGCCACCAAATGAGGTGAGCTACTCTCTGTGCTTCTCCAGACCCTTTTGCCACTGATGAGTAAGGGCATAGAGCATTCATGGATCCTCTCTTTCCTGTCTGGACATTCTTTTACTGTCTTCTACAGTTCTACTCCAATAGTAACTACTCTCCACATTCACTGTCTGTCGGTGTACTATAAGGTTCTGTTTTTGGGCCTCTCCTCTCTCCATTTACACTCTATTTATGGCTGGGACAATTAATAAGCTTTTTTGGTTATCAATATCACCTCTATGCTGATGGCATCTAAATCTATTTCTCTCTCTACACTATCATCTTGAGCCCCTGACCATCTGTTTGCTGTCTCTACATTCATGTTATCCCATTTCTTTAAAGTTAACATAAATAAAATGGAGATTGTGATATTTCCACCTTACCTCTCTACTCCCCACCCACTGTTACCATCAATGTAGAAAACACCCCAATAACCTCAACTCCTAAAGCTTGCTGTCTGGAGGTGACTCTAAACTCTGTACCCTCATTTAGACCACATATTAACTACCCCGTTACTTCCATCTCCAAAACTTTCCAGAATTCTTCCTTTTTTTCCACACGAGGCTACTAAAATGATTCTATATTCTCTAATCATATCCCGTCTTGACCACTGTAACGCCCTACTGTGAGGTCCACCGTCCACCAAAAATAGAATGGAACCTTTCCAGTCTCTTCTGAACTCTGCTGTCTGTCTCATCCACCTCTCTTCCCACTCCTCTGAGCCAGCCCCTCTCTGCCAATCTCTCCATTGGCTACCTATTACGCAAATTATCTAGTTTAATCTCCTCATCATACAAAGCTCTAAATAAGTTATCACCTCCATACATTTCCCCCTTAATTTCCAGAAACTATCCTACCCAGAACCTTCACTTCTCTGATGAGACCCTCTTGGCTTCTACCTTGGTCACCTCCACTCATTCCCACATCCAGGACTTCTTACAAGCATCACCTTTCCTTTGTAACTCGCTCCCACAGCCTGTCCATCATGCTCCACCTTTTCAGACAAGCCTATAATTTTCTATAGATAGCATTGGCAGCTTGCTACCTCAATCGCAAACCCCTGTGTCCCTTCCCCTAGGGGCTCCACCCCACTACCCTCCAGATTGTAAGCTTGTAAGGGCAGAGACATCCTCTTAGTCGTTATCTGCTGTAATTTATCTTGTGAACATGTACCAATACTGGTGATGTCTCAAACCACACATCAACTATGTATGCATTTAAACTTGTATTGCTCGATGTCCTGACTGTACAGAGTTTTGAACTTCTCATGTATTTATGCTACCCAGTGGCGTACCTAGGGCATTTGACACCCGGTGCTAGGTATTGAAAGACACCCCCCCCCCCACGGTACACCACCTGTGGCGCGCGAAAATGGGCGTGGCTATGACCGGATGGGGCGGAGCTAATTTAAAAGTGCACCCAAGTTTTAGTCAACCTTTCTCCAGAAAATTCACATCATTGCGCAGCTTTTCTCCAGAAAATACACAAAATGTCAGAAGCTTTCAACATAAAATACACGTAATGCGAGAACATTTCACCAGACATTACACGTTATGTGAGCAGATTTCACAAGAAAATACATTCAATCATGTCGGCAGATTTGACCAGAAAAAAATCATTCAATCTTGCGGTAGATTTGACCAGAACATACACAATGTCAGCACCAGATTTCACCACAAAATATACAATATCAGTAGTTAAACTGACCACAAAATACACAATGATGGTAGTTAAACTGACCACAAAATACACGACGGTAGTTAAACTGACCACAAAATACATAATGACGGTAGTTAAACTGACCACAAAATACACAATGTAGGTAGCAGATCTGACCACAAAATACACAATATCGGTAGCAGATTTGAGTGTTGGCAAGCTGATAGCCTGGTGGGTAGGTGGTGAAGGGTGAGCAGCCTGATTGCCTAGTGGGTAGGTGGGCAGCCTGCTGGGTAGCAGTGGTGGGTAGGGGGGCAGCAGTGGTGGGTAGCCTGCTGGGTAGCCTGGTGGGTAGGTGGGCAGCAGTGGTGGGTAGGTGGGTAGCATGGTGGGTAGGGGGGCAGCAGTGGTGGGTAGGTGGCCAGCCTGCTGGGTAGCCTGGTGGGTAGGTGGGCAGCCTGCTGGGTAGCAGTGGTGGGTAGGTGGGCAGCAGTGGTGGGTAGGTGGGCAGCCTGCTGGGTAGCCTGGTGGGTAGGTGGGCAGCCTGCTGGGTAGCAGTGGTGGGTAGGTGGGCAGCAGTGGTGGGTAGGTGGGCAGCAGTGGTGGGTAGCCTGGTGGGTAGGTGGGCAGCCTGCTGGGTAGCCTGGTGGGTAGGTGGGCAGCAGTGGTGGGTAGGTGGGCAGCAGTGGTGGGTAGCCTGGTGGGAAGGTGGGCAGCAGCGGTGGGTAGGTGGGCAGCAGTGGTGGGTAGCCTGGTGGGTAGGTGGGCAGCAGTGGTGGGTAGCCTGGTGGGTAGGTGGGCAGCAGTGGTGGGTAGGTGGGCAGCAGTGGTGGGTAGCCTGGTGGGTAGGTGGGCAGCAGCGGTGGGTAGGTGGGCAGCAGCGGTGGGTAGGTGGGCAGCAGTGGTGGGTAGGTGGGCAGCAGTGGTGGGTAGCCTGCTGGGTAGCCTGGTGGGTAGGTAGGCAGCAGTGGTGGGTAGGTGGGCAGCCTGCTGGGTAGCCTGGTGGGCAGCAGTGGTGGGTAGGTGGGCAGCAGTGGTGGGTAGCCTGCTGGGTAGGTGGGCAGCAGTGGTGGGTAGGTGGGCAGCAGCGGTGGGTAGGTGGGCAGCAGCGGTGGGTAGATGGGCAGCAGCGGTGGGTAGATGGGCAGCAGCGGTGGGTAGGTGGGCAGCAGTGGTGGGTAGGTGGGCAGCAGCGGTGGGCAGGTGGGCAGCAGCGGTGGGCAGGTGGGCAGCAGCGGTGGGTAGCCTGGTGGGTAGGTGGGCAGCAGCAGTGGGTAGGTGGGCAGCAGTGGTGGGTAGGTGGGCAGCAGTGGTGGGTAGCCTGGTGGGTAGGTGGGCAGCAGTGGTGGGTAGGTGGGCAGCAGTGGTGGTAGGTGGGCAGCAGTGGTGGGTAGGTGGGCAGCAGCGGTGGGTAGGTGGGCAGCAGTGGTGGGTAGGTGGGCAGTAGTGGTGGGTAGCCTGGTGGGTAGGCGGGCAGCAGTGGTGGGTAGGTGGTGGGCAGCAGTGGTGGGTAGGTGGGCAGCAGCGGTGGGTAGGTGGGCAGCAGTGGTGGGTAGGTGGGCATCAGTGGTGGGTAGCCTGGTGGGTAGGTGGGCAGCAGTGGTGGGTAGGTGGTGGGCAGCAGTGGTGGGTAGGTGGGCAGCAGCGGTGGGTAGGTGGGCAGCAGCGGTGGGTGGCCGGGCCGGTGCACCTGTAAAAGAAAAAAACCTTACCTGCAGATGAAACCTCTCTTCCGAGTCCCAGGCAGCCTCCGCAGCTCCTCTTGAATGTCCCGCGCCGTCTCCTGCTGCGTCATCAGTGCAGGGCTACGGGAAGATGGCCGCCGAAGCCCACACTGGAGACAAAAATAGACGGCAAGATGGCGTCGGCGGCCATCTTGCCGTCTATTTTTGTCTCCAGTGCGGGCTTCGGCGGCCATCTTCCCGTAGCCCTGCTCGGGTAAACTGAGGGCGGCTATCAGCCGCCCTGTCAGTGCCCGTTGCCGGCGCCCGTGGAGGGGAAGCGCCGAAGGAGGGGACCCAGGTGAGGGAGATGTGGGGGGGTATTTCCCCCCTCCCCGCCGACGCTGCCACCCCTCCTTCAGCGCTGCTTCCCCTCCTGTGTCATCAAGGCTTCTGGGGAGGCCTTGATGACACCCCCCCTGGAGCTGACACCCGGAGCGGAGCGCTCCTGGCCGCCCCATGGTAGGGACGCCACTGATGCTACCCACTATGTGTTTTGTACTATATACAGCACTATGGAAGATATTGGCACTATATAAAGAAAAATAATAACTTTACCGCCCAAGTTACCCAAGACACTTTAGTGCTGCCAAGTTTAGGCACCAAAGGAGGATGGTGTGGGCAAGGCACTGAAGGAGGGAGAGGCCGCTTTGTGTTAAGCACCAGGAAGGGGTTAGGTTATTGAATTAGGGGAGGAGGGAGTGGCTTAGGATAAGCAGCAGGAAGGTGGATAGGTTTAGACATTTAGGGGATAAGTATGGTTAGACAACAGGGACTCTGTTAAATTAACTTTTCTCTTGAGTACATCTTTTATCACTATGTGGCAGCATCTCTCCATAGGCTGTTGATGTCACAAGACATGTTTCGGGAGCTTAAAGTACATCTGAGTTAAAACAATGTGCCCAAAAAGGTCTATACAAACATTTAATATGGTATCCACACCAGGATTGCTGCCTCTGTTTCCCCTCAATCAGTCTCAGACTAGTCCCCGACCACAAGCAATCAGCGACCTCTAACCGGATATTCTTCACTCGCACGTGTACAATTCACTCTTAGACCCCGGTGTGAACACACTCCCAGCACCTTTAGGTTGTGAGCATAAGCTTAAACTGTACCTGAGTTGACATGATGAGATAAACATGTATGTTCAGTGCAAAGCATAATAACCAGGCTGTTTTTCTTTTCTTGCTTTGCTGTCTGAAAGAGTTAATTTTCACGCATGAAGTGACTGCTTCTCTCTTGTCTGTACCTTGTCAGGAATATAGCAAACCTCGCTGATAAGCAAATTACAGCCGTAAAAGTTTTCCTGGAAGAATAAAACTTCTGAGGAGAAATAGAAAAAGATCAACAGTTCATGTATTTTAACTCTGGGACACTTAATAGACTGCCATTGCGCAGAGACAATAAAACATTCAATCTACTTGAAATAAAACCATGGGATATCTAAAAAAATCATTTTTAGGATTAGGAGGATGAATGCAATTGTTTATCTGAACAGTTTATTTTCACCTTGGGTTCACTTTAAAGAGACTCCGTAACAAAAATTGCATCCTGTTTTTTATCATCCTACAAGTTCCAAAAGCTATTCTAATGTGTTCTGGCTTACTGCAGCACTTTGTACTATCACAGTCTCTGTAATAAATCAATGTATCTTTCCCCTGTCAGACTTGTCAGCCTGTGTCTGGAAGGCTGCCAAGTTCTTCAGTGTTGTGGTTCTGCTATGAACTCCCCCTTCGAGGCCCCTCTATGCACACTGCCTGTGTGTTATTTAGGATTAGAGCAGTTTCTCTCTTATCTTTTACAAGCTGGATAAATCGTCCTCTGAGCTGGCTGGGCTTTCACATACTGAGGAATTACAGACAAGGGCAAAGCTGTTTGCAGGAAGAAAAGAGCAGCCTGAAACTTCAGTGCATGAGAGCAGAAGGGGGAAAGAAACACACAAATGATCTCTTGAGATTCAAAAGGAAGTCTGTATACAGCCTGCTTGTGTATGGATGTATTTTCTATGTGTGGACATACTGTACATCAACCTACTTCCTGTTTTGGTGGCCATTTTGTTTGTTTATAAACAAACTTTTTAAAACTGTTTTTAACCACTTTTAATGCGGCGGGGAGCGGCGAAATTGTGACAGAGGGTAATAGGAGATGTCCCCTAACGCACTGGTATGTTTACTTTTGTGCGATTTTAACAGTACAGATTCTCTTTAAGCACTGGGGAGAGGTTGGGGATTAGGGATGAGCCAAGGGGGAGTTTAAACGTTTTACTAATGTGGAAAAAATAGTCTTTTTAAGGAGAATAACTTTCTTGAATGATTTTCTAAAACAAGTTATTTAAATTTGGGTTATTTAGTTATTTGAATTTTTTTTATTTAAATGCACATATCACAGTACTTTAAAAATATACATAATGCATAAAGTATCAAAATTCATAGCACGCACGCACGCACGCACGCACACACACACACACACACACACTACTTTTGCATGAAACACACACACACACAACTTTTGCATGTGCTAGGGACTATAAAAGGTCACAAAAGACTATCTTATATTGCTGAATACACAAAGCTCTCAAAACTGGAATACATGAAGTACATTCAATATGTTCACATTCGATATATTAAAATTACTTGTATGAATGGATGCAATGATCAATATCACATCCATATGGAAATAAGACATATAATCCCACAGGTATCGGTCAACTCTTTAAAAGACTCCTTGAAACAAATGTGTGCATCTTAAACTTGACTTGAAAGTGGTAACCGTAATATTATCATCCCAAGCGAATGTAAAATAAACTTTCATTTCATGGGGCAATCGTAAGACTTCCAGTTGGGTGACACAGTATGGTATTAACATTTACATTTAAACTTGATGTATTTTGCATATAGTTTACACTTCATGACATATAGTTTTAGATGGTTATTAGTAAATAAATAATGTTTCTGAGACTTAGACAGTCATCCAGAATGGATAATTAGTTAGGTAACATTCCCCTAAAAACCCAGTCTATATCTCTTAACCCCTCAGGAGGATTTGCATGTTTATTTCATTCTCCTAAACACAGAAGTGAGGTTCTACAACACATGATAGTGACAGAACACCCCAATACATGACCTATATTTAGACAGCTTTATAGTCTGCATGGGAGTCTATCGTACAGGATGAAAGATGGGACTTCATGGCTCTAAAATGCCAGAAACTAAATGTTTTTAAATTTACAGCACTATAATGGGCACAACATTATCATTGCCCTGGGAAGACTCTAGGGCAGTGATGGCTAACCTTTCAGAGGCCGAGTGCCCAAACTGCGACCTAACATCGACTTATTTATCACCGAGTGCCAATGGGGGGGGGGGTGCCGAAAAATAGGCATGGCCATGACATTGTATGGGCGAAGATGGCGCCCGAAGCCCTGTACTGGAGACACAAATAGTCTCCAGTACAGGGCTACGGACGCCATCTTCCCGTAGCCCTGCTCTGCCTCCCGGGAGACTGCGGGGCTGCGGTCTGTGAACTGGCGCGGCGGCGTCTAGTAGACGCTGCAGCCAGTTCATAAGCAGCATTGGCGTGCCAGCAGATCAGGCTACGCGTGCCGGGTCTGGCACGCATGCCATAGGTTCGCCAACACTGCTCTAGGGGTAGAGCTTGTTTTTGTTTTTGTATAAGCTACTTGATTAGATGATGAGAAATAATAAATCTGCATTAAATTATATGGTCAGGAACACCTTTGCCTGCTACATGGGGGCACATGTGTACATGTTTGTAATGCCGGTACTGTTAACTCCAGCTGCAGTGCAATAAATATTCTGTGATAGTGCTTCCACCTTAGGGTTTTCTGTATTTCTCCCATCAGCTAGATATCCCTTAAAGGACAAACGATGTGACATGTGTCATAGTGAGAAAGACATGTGTATGTAATAATAATAATGGCAGTATTTGTGTAGCGCCTTTCTCCTGTCGGACTCAAAGCGCTTGCGAGGCAGCCACTAGAGCGCACTGAGTAGGCAGTAGCAGTGTTAAAGAGAATCTGTATTGTTAAAATCGCACAAAAGTAAACATACCAGTGTGTTAGGGGACATCTCCTATTACCCTCTGTCACAATTTCACCGCTCCCCGCCGCATTAAAAGTAGTCAAAAACAGTTTTAAAAAGTTTGTTTATAAACAAACAAAATGGCCACCAAAACAGGAAGTAGGTTGATGTACAGCATGTCCACACATAGAAAATACATCCATACACAAGCAGGCTGTATACAGCCTTACTTCTGAATCTCAAGAGATCACTTGTGTGTGTTTACCTTCTGTCCCCAGCTTCTCTCATGCACTGAACATTACAGGCTTCCTGCAGACAGCTCTGCCTATGTCGTTAATTCCTCAGTATGTGACAGACCAGCTCCTTTCACGGCCTCCAGAGGAGGATTTTTATCCAGCTCTCTTCTATCACTGATAAGATAGCAGAGAAGCTGCTGGCTTATGTAAATAAAACACACACTGGAGTGTGCATAGAGGAACAGTTCAACACTGAAGAACTTGGCAGCCTTCCAGACACAGGCCGACAAGTCTGACAGGGGAAAGATACATTGATTTATTACAGAGATGGTTATAGTAGAAAGAGCTGCAGTAAGCCAGAACACATTAGAATAGGTTTAGGAACTTGTAGGATGGTAGAAAAAACGTTGTAATTTTTGTTACAGAGTCACTTTAAGGAGACTTGCCCAAGAAACTCCTTACTGAAATAGGTGTTGGCTTACTGAGCAGGCAGAGCCAAGATTTGAACCCAGGTCTCCTGTGTCAGAGGCAGAGCCCTTAACCACTACACTATCCAGCCACCACCATGTACAGTGCCAAGCGCACAAATAACTAGGCTGTGTTTCTTTTTTTTACTTTCTCTGCCTGAAAGAGTTAAAAAACGGGTGTACAAGTGACAGTTTCTGTCCGGGTCGGGTCCGGGTTGGACTGGGTCTGACTACAGCATAACCCTCATGGATTAGTAATTACAGCCATAAAATACTTTCCTGTGAGTAAATGGCTTCTAAAGGTGCCCATACACTTGTCAGATTAGCAGCAGATACATCATCAGATGGATTTTTTATCTATCTGATGTGTTTTTAGAACATTTTTTACTAGGATAGAATTCCAATAGATTTCAGTTTGAAATCTATTGAAATTCGATCTGATGACATTTTTTTGCCATCAGATTTCCATTAGGGCCAATGCAAAATGATAAGCAATCTCATCAAATCGACCTAGATTTTCCACCCTGCCAGTTCAATGGAAATCCATCGAAATCGGCCGTCGATCGGTCAATTGGCCAACCGATTTGCAATCGATCGATCGATCGATCGGCCAGAAAATCGGCTGAGTGTATGGGCCCCTTAACCCCCATGCTGTTCCAATTCTGACGGCAAGGGGGCAGCGCAGCACTTTAAAAAAAATGTTTTTAAATCATGTAGCGAGCACAGGGCTCGCTACATGGTAGCCGCTGACAAGCAGCATCCCCCTACACACTCCGATCGCCTTCGGCGATCAGAGTAAGCAGGAAATCCCGTTCAGATCACCATGGCGACCGGGCGGGATGACGTCACTGATGTCATGGACGTCGGGACATCAGAGGGAATCCCGATCCACCCCTCAGCGCTGCCTGGCACTGATTGGCCAGGCTGCGCAAGGGGTCTGGAAGGGGGGGTGGCGCAGCGCGGCGGGTAGCGGCGAATCGGCGGCAAAGTGCTAGCTACGTGCAGTAAAAAAAAAATTTGAAAATCGGCCCAGCGGGGCCCGAGAAATCCTTCTGCGCAGGTTACCCCGAGCTGAGCTTGGGATAACCGGCAAGAAGGTTAAGAGTGGTATACAGAATCAAAAATTCATACATTTGAGCTCTAGGATACTTTAGTGAATTAATGAATGTGTCATTGAGCAGAGAAAATTAAACAGTAAAAACTTAACAACTAGATTTATATATAAAATAAAACTGTGGGATATCTAAAAATGTGATTTTTAGGAGAAGGAGGATGGATAAAATTGTTTTTCTCATCAGCTTATTTTCACCTCGGATGTCCTTTTAACAATCCTCTTCTCTTTCCTAATGCCTAAATGTCAAGGTCCTGTTGTTCTCAGCACCAGTGGTTAGGGTGGGTGCTCCCAGGGTGTGGGTCTAAGTGACCACATGTCTTCTCCAGAGCACCCTGCAAGGGATGATGAGTCATCACCCCTAGCGGGTGATTGGCTACCTCCAGGATTGCCTCCCCATGGGAAAAAAGAACAGGAGGGCAAAAACCGCTTTGTGGGATGAAAGAACTGACAGGACAGGCAGGACTAGTCTAACTGGACTAGATTAGCGGGGATGACTGGACTGATGGACAGATCTAGTGGATAGGGCTGTTGGACAGGACTGGACTATTAGACTGAACTGATGGACAGGACTGGTGGATAGGACAGGAATGGATTGGACTGATGTACAAGACTGGGCCGATGGAGAGGACAGGATTGACGGGCAGGACTGGCAGACAGGATTGGACTATGACAGACTTTTCACTTAAGACATGCCGTTGCTGTGTACAGAGACGCAACAGTATTGGACGCTGTTTGGCCAAGGTTTAAATAACCCTGGCATTCACACTAGCGCTGGAGTGCGCCCAACAGCAGAAGCTGAGGGCTAATCCAGATCTCCTCCTAGGACTTTGTCTTTTCTAACAACTAACTATAAATTCCTATGCTTAATTGTTAAAGAGAACCCGAGGTGTGTTTAAAGAATGTTATCTGCATACAGAGGCTGGATCTGCCTATACAGCCCAGCCTCTGTTGCTATCCCAAACCCCACTAAGGTCCCCCTGCACTCTGCAATCCCTCATAAATCACAGCCGTGCTGTGAGGCTGTGTTTACATCTGTAGTGTCAGTCTTTGCTGCTCCCCCGCCTCCTGCATAGCTCCGGTCCCTGCCCCTGTCCCTTCCCTCCAATCAGCAGGGAGGGAAGGGATGCAGGCGGGGACTGGAGTTCTGCAGGAGGCGGGGAGAGCAGCAGACTGACACTATAGAAATAAACACAGCCAGCTCTGACAAGCTGTTTGTCAGCAGCGTGGCTGTGATTTATGAGGGATTGCAGAGTGCAGGGGGACCTTAGGGGGGTTTGGGATAGCAACAGAGGCTGGGCTGTATAGGCAGATCCAACCTCTGTATGCAGATAATATTCTTCAAAACCCACCTCGGGTTCTCTTTAAAGGGATACTGTAGGGGGGTCGGGGGAAAATTAGTTGAAGTTACCTGGGGCTTCTAATGGTCCCCCGCAGACATCCTGTGCCGGCGCAGCCACTCACTGATGCTCCGGCCCCGCCTCCAGTTCACTTCTGGAATTTCAGACTTTAAAGCCTGAAAACCACTACGCCTGTGTTGCCGTGTCCTCGCTTCCCCTGATGTCACCAGGAGTGCACGGCGCAGGCACAGACCATACTGGGCCTGCGCAAGTACGCTCCTGGTGCCATCAGCGGGAGCGAGGACACAGCAACGCAGGCGCAGTGGTTTTCAGACTTTAAAGTCTGAAATTCCAGAAGTGAACCAGAGGCGGGGCCGGAGCATCGGTGAGTGGCTGCGCAGGTACAGGATGCCTGTGGGGGACTATTAGAAGCCCCGGGTAACTTCAACTCATTTTCCCCCGACCCCCCTACAGTATCCCTTTAAATGTATCCGCTTCCCCATATCCCATAACACTAAAATAAATCCTAAATATAAGCCCAAACTTTTAAGTTCCATTATTTTTACTGGCATCATGAACATTTGCCCATTGTACAGTTGATAGGCAGATTGCTGCTGCTGCTGCTTGTTGTTGTTGCTGTTGTTTTTTCTGTTGTTGTTGCTGTTGTTGCTTAGCCGAGCACTACACTACAGCTGATATCCAGTGCTTGGGTTGTACAATCAACAAGGGTCACTTGTGCTCAAGCATTACAACTTGCAGGAATGACTACATGTTATAGATCCTAGGCACTGGTTCTATGGTAGCACCCAAATGAATGGGTGTTCTATAATCTAGTACTACTGTATATAGGGCCACATCTGCAGGTCACAGTCATATCTAAAAGCTTTCCTTATGCCCCACCCTTTAGGTCTGACAACATGGCGACGCACAGGCAAAGAGCAGAAACAGCCCCTTCCAGAGCCTGCTGTTAACATTTTTCATTGAACTGCTTAAAGTCATTTGGCCAAAAATTTTAAAATAAGGTTTTCAGCTGCTAGAGTCTAATCTGATTTAAAAAAATAAAGAAAGAAAGGAAAAAAAGAAGAAGTTAACATTGCACTCTGTTTCCTAAGCTACCAGATGGTATTAGATCTGTGCCTGACTCTGAGCTTTAATATTTTGAATAAAAATGTAAAAATGGCTTGCTGTGAACAAAAGATATAACTCTTTGCATGTCTACTTGTTTTTAGCCTCGGCATATGATGAACCACATGAGCAGAGGATTTAAAGTTAACTTATGCTTTTAAAGAGCAGTAAGTTATGGGTTGTTGTTTTTACATTTAATTTTCTTGCCATTTACGGGTCCTAACATTGGACAATGGCGCTCTGCAAAGGATGAAAAGAGAGGGAAGGCCTTGCCACTCCAGTTTTGTAAATTTTTGTCAATTGCTTTCTATGAAAAAAAAAAATTCTGCATATGTTCTACTTAGCAGGGATGTTTTATTAACATTTTTGAAAATGTTTCTGAAAAAAGCATCCCCACTAGAGATGTTGGCGAACCGTTCGCCAGCGAATCTCTATGGGCCGCTACTACTTCCGGGTCGCTATGACCTGTAGTAGTGTGGCTGCGCTGGGTCGGCGGTGCGCGTCTTTGATCACGCGCCTGTTGCCGGGCACTCTCTGCGCATGAGTGTGACGTCACTCATGACATCACGCACATGCGCAGAAAGTGCCCGGCAACAGAGGGGTGATCAAGGACGAGCACCGTCGGCCCAGTGCAGCCGTACTACTCCGGGTCATAGCGACCCGGAAGTAGTACAGGGTGAGGGGTTCGCGAACCATTCGCCGACATCTGTAACCCCACATATACAAATAAAAAAGTAAGAAGTGCCCAGTGAAGTATAAAATGATTACAAACAGATTAAAAGTGAGGTAAGAGATTGCTTTATGTAAGCAATCTCTTACCTCACTTTTAATCTGTAATCATTTTATACTTCATTGGGTGCCTCTTACCCCCTTTCTTGCATTTGTGTTACCTCCCATGGGAGACAGTCATCCACCTTTTAGATAGAGCAGTTTACCCATCGAGAGACTATCCACTTACCCCGGTGAGGGACTGGTCTTCTGCACACGCACTGAAGATGGTT